>NW_024608696.1:12500-75368 GCF_018296145.1 Oncorhynchus tshawytscha | reverse complement strand
GTCATGACACCCACCATCTCAGATTGTTCTGAACTTGTTTCTGTAGTTAGCAGAAGATAAAACAATACTGCATTATAATTTTTGCTGAATATATAATTCCATCTCCTGAGTAAGTAATTGACTGCACCAAAAAATTGGCCATTTGAATTAATAGATTCATAAATGTTGTAATAAATATACCTAACATTTGTACCAAACTGTTTTTTTAAAGAATGAGTAAGACATGAGGATTCCACACACACACCAAGTATCTACTATAGTAGCTAGTATCATTTAACAGGAGTATCTAATATAGTAGCTTGTTTCATATAACAGGAGTATCTAATATAGTAGCTGTATCTTAAAACAGGAGTATATAATATAGTAGCTGGTATCTTATAACAGGAGTATCTACTACAGTAGCTGGTAGCATTTAACAGGAGTATCTAATATAGTAGCTGGTATCATTTAACAGGAGTATCTAATATAGTAGCTAGTATCATTTAACAGGAGTATCTAATATAGTAGCTAGTATCATTTAACAGGAGTATCTAATATAGTAGCTAGTATCATTTAACAGGAGTATCTAATATAGTAGCTGGTATCTTAAAACAGGAGTATATAATATAGTAGCTGGTATCTTATAACAGGAGTATCTACTATAGTAGCTGGTAGCATTTAACAGGAGTATCTAATATAGTAGCTGGTAGCATTTAACAGGAGTATCTAATATAGTAGCTGGTAGCATTTAACAGGAGTATCTAATATAGTAGCTGGTAGCATTTAACAGGAGTATCTAATATAGTAGCTGGTAGCATTTAACAGGAGTATCTAATATAGTAGCTGGTAGCATTTAACAGGAGTATCTAATATAGTAGCTGGTAGCATTTAACAGGAGTATCTAATATAGTAGCTGGTAGCATTTAACAGGAGTATCTAATATAGTAGCTGGTAGCATTTAACAGGAGTATCTAATATAGTAGCTGGTAGCATCAGCTCTCCATGTCTGAAATGTATTATGGAGCTGCGGCTTGGAGTATTGTTTCTGCTCTCTGTCTATTTATTTGTTTACTTGTTTGTTTTGTCATGAGTCGTTCCACTGCTGTGGTTTGTACACATTATGGACATGTAGTGTATAGACAAGTGAGAGTGCGTCTGTATCTCTGTATGTGCGTTTGTGCCTCAGTCTGTATGTGTCTCAGTGTGTGTGTGTGTGTGTGTGTGTGTGTGTGTGTTTGCATCAGTGTGTGTGTGTGTGTGTATCAGTGTGTGTGTATCAGTGTGTGTGTATCAGTGTGTGTGTCTCAGTGTGTGTGTCTCAGTGTGTGTGTCTCAGTGTGTATGTCTCAGTGTGTGTGTCTCAGTGTGTGTGTCACTGTGTGTGTGTCTCTGTGTGTGTCTCTGTGTGTGTGTCTCAGTGTGTGTGTCTCAGTGTGTATGTCTCTGTGTGTGTGTCTCAGTGTGTGTGTCACTGTGTGTGTGTCTCTGTGTGTGTCTCTGTGTGTGTGTCTCAGTGTGTGTGTCTCAGTGTGTATGTCTCTGTGTGTGTGTCTCAGTGTGTGTGTCACTGTGTGTGTCTCAGTGTGTGTCTGTGTGTGTGTCTCAGTGTGTGTGTCTCAGTGTGTGTGTCTCAGTGTGTGTCTGTATGTGTGTATCAGTGTGTGTGTGTCTCAGTGTGTATGTTTCAGTGTGTGTGTCTCAGTGTGTGTGTCTCAGTGTGTATGTATCAGTGTGTGTGTCTCTCAGTATGTGTGTGTGTGTGTGTGTCTGTGTGTGTGTGTGTGTGTGTGTGTGTGTGTGCGTGTGTCTCAGTGTTAGTCACAGAGCTCATTATGTTTGTTTGTCAAACAGGCAGACAAGAGGAACGACACATCTGTCCGCATGCTCGGTGTGTTTGTCTCATTATTCCATCATCCAACCACCTTCCTCACTCGGTACCACGTCGAAACGAGAGAAGAAGAACGACCCAGCGAAACACATCAGCGTTAGTTCAAACTGTAGAACCCAGTTCCTTCCTTTGAATATAACAATAGATTTTATCAAACAAAACTATGCCAACACAAATATCAATGCCTTTCTTAAAATCAATACACAGAAGTATATATTTTTTAAACCTGCATATTTATCTAAAAGAAATCCAGGTTAGCAGGCAATATTAACCAGGTGAAATTGTGTCACTTCTCTTGCCTTCATTGCACGCAGAGTGAAAACTTCTAGGGAGGATTTCCTAGCCACCGTGCTTCTACACCTGCATTGCTTGCTGTTTGGGGATTTAGGCTGGGTTTCTGTACAGCACTTTGAGATATCAGCTGATGTACGAAGGGCTATATATATAAATTTGATTTGATTTGATCTCTGTGTCAAGACTCAGGAGAAGACGCAGATGCAGACAGTTTCGAAGTAACACAAGTGTATTACTAGAACAGGGGGGAAACGACAGGTTAAAGAGCAGAGGTCAGTCATCCAGAGCAGAGCCCGAAAGGTACAGAACGGCAGTCAGGGTCAGGGTCAGGGTCAGGACAGAGGTCAGTAATCCAGAGCAGAGCCCGAAAGGTACTGAACAGCAGGCAGGGTCAGGGTCAGGGTCAGGGTCAGGGCAGAGGTCAATAATCCAGGGTGGTCTGACAAGGTACAGAATGGCAGGGAGGTTCAGGGTCAGTAATCCAGGGTCAGTAATCCAGGGTGGTGTGACCAGTTACAGAATGGCTTGGAGGTTCAGGGTCAAGGCAGGCAGAATGGCAGGGAGGTTCAGGGTCAAGGCAGGCAGAATGGCAGGGAGGTTCAGGGTCAAGGCAGGCAGAATGGCAGGGAGGTTCAGGGTCAAGGCAGGCAGAATGGCAGGGAGGTTCAGGGTCAAGGCAGGCAGAATGGCAGGGAGGTTCAGGGTCAAGGCAGGCAGAATGGCAGGGAGGTTCAGGGTCAGGGCAGGCAGAATGGCTGGGAGGTTCAGGGTCAAGGCAGGCACAATGGCAGGGAGGTTCAGGGTCAAGGCAGGCAGAATGGCAGGGAGGTTCAGGGTCAAGGCAGGCAGAATGGCAAGGAGGTTCAGGGTCAAGGCAGGCAGAATGGTCAAAACCGGGAAACCGAATAAACAGGAACCAGAGAAAGACAGGAGCACGAGAAAAATGCTGATAGGCTTGACGAAACAAAACTAACTAACAACAGAAAAACAGAGAACCCAGATATAAAAACACTGGGGATAATGAGGAAGATGGGTAACACCTGGGGGGTGGAGACAATCACAAAGACAGATGAAAAAGATCAGGGTGTGACACTCTGGGACCCTCAGGATGACAAATCAGAGCAGAATGAATGAATGTAAGTACATTATTTACCTTCAAAGGTGAATGTTTGAATCCAGTTCCTGTGATTAAAGTGTTTCGTTGTTGTGAACTCTCCTCAAACAATAGCATGTTATTATTTCACTGTAATAGCTACTGTAAATTGGACACTGCAGTTAGACTAACAATAATTTAAGCTTTCTGCCCATATAAGACATGTTTATGTCTCGGAAAGTTGGCTGATGTTTTTACTACATTAGCGCACGTCAGCAACAACCATCCCCGGTTTAGGGGACACCGATACTGTAGAGGTTAATAGACATTCTATTCTAGTCTAGAATTCTACGACAACAGATTATAACAGACATTCTATTCTAGTCTAGAATTCTACTACAACAGATTATAACAGACATTCTATTCTAGTCTAGATTTCTACTACAACAGATTATAACAGACATTATATTCTAGTCTAGAATTCTACGGCAACAGATTATAACAGACATTCTATTCTAGTCTAGATTTCTACTACAACAGATTATAACAGACATTCTATTCTAGTCTAGATTTCTACTACAAGAGATTATAACAGACATTCTATTCTAGTCTAGACTTCTACGACAACAGATTATAACGGACATTCTATTCTAGTCTAGACTTCTACGACAACAGATTATAAGAGACATTCTATTCAAGTCTAGACATCTACTACAACAGATTATAACAGACATTCTATTCTAGTCTAGATTTCTACTACAACAGATTATAACAGACATTCTATTCTAGTCTAGACTTCTACGACAACAGATTATAACGGACATTCTATTCTAGTCTAGATTTCTACTACAACAGATTATAACAGACATTCTATTCTAGTCTAGATTTCTACTACAAGAGATTATAACAGACATTCTATTCTAGTCTAGACTTCTACGACAACAGATTATAACGGACATTCTATTCTAGTCTAGACTTCTACTACAACAGATTATAACAGACATTCTATTCTAGTCTAGACGTCTACTACAACAGATTATAACAGACATTCTATTCTAGTCTAGATTTCTACTACAACAGATTATAACAGACATTCTATTCTAGTCTAGATTTCTACTACAACAGATTATAACAGACATTCTATTCTAGTCTAGATTTCTACTACAAGAGATTATAACAGACATTCTATTCTAGTCTAGACTTCTACGACAACAGATTATAACGGACATTCTATTCTAGTCTAGACTTCTACTACAACAGATTATAACAGACATTCTATTCTAGTCTAGACTTCTACTACAACAGATTATAAACAGACATTCTATTCTAGTCTAGACTTCTACGACAACAGATTATAAACAGACATTCTATTCTAGTCTAGACTTCTACGACAACAGATTATAAACAGAGATTCTATTGTAGCCTAGACTTCTACTACAACAGATTATAAGAGACATTCTATTCTAGTCTAGACTTCTACGACAACAGATTATAAGAGACATTCTATTCTAGTCTAGACTTCTACGACAACAGATTATAAGAGACATTCTATTCTAGTCTAGACTTCTACGACAACAGATTATAAACAGACATTCTATTCTAGTCTAGACTTCTACTACAACAGATTATAACAGACATTCTTTTCAAGTCTAGACTTCTACGACAACAGATTATAAACAGACATTCTATTCTAGTCTAGATTTCTACTACAAGAGATTATAACAGACATTCTATTCTAGTCTAGACTTCTACGACAACAGATTATAACGGACATTCTATTCTAGTCTAGACGTCTACTACAACAGATTATAACAGACATTCTATTCTAGTCTAGATTTCTACTACAACAGATTATAACAGACATTCTATTCTAGTCTAGATTTCTACTACAACAGATTATAACAGACATTCTATTCTAGTCTAGATTTCTACTACAACAGATTATAACAGACATTCTATTCTAGTCTAGATTTCTACTACAACAGATTATAACAGACATTCTATTCTAGTCTAGATTTCTACTACAACAGATTATAACAGACATTCTATTCTAGTCTAGATTTCTACTACAAGAGATTATAACAGACATTCTATTCTAGTCTAGACTTTCTACGACAACAGATTATAACGGACATTCTATTCAAGTCTAGACATCTACTACAACAGATTATTACAGACATTCTATTCTAGTCTAGATTTCTACTACAACAGATTATAACAGACATTCTATTCTAGTCTAGACATCTACTACAACAGATTATAACAGACATTCTATTCTAGTCTAGATTTCTACTACAACAGATTATAACAGACATTCTATTCTAGTCTAGATTTCTACTACAAGAGATTATAACAGACATTCTATTCTAGTCTAGACTTCTACTACAACAGATTATAACGGACATTCTATTCTAGTCTAGACGTCTACTACAACAGATTATAACAGACATTCTATTCTAGTCTAGATTTCTACTACAACAGATTATAACAGACATTCTATTCTAGTCTAGATTTCTACTACAACAGATTATAACAGACATACTATTCTAGTCTAGATTTCTACTACAAGAGATTATAACAGACATTCTATTCTAGTCTAGACTTCTACGACAACAGATTATAACGGACATTCTATTCTAGTCTAGACTTCTACTACAACAGATTATAACAGACATTCTATTCTAGTCTAGACTTCTACTACAACAGATTATAAACAGACATTCTATTCTAGTCTAGACTTCTACGAGATTATAACAGACATTCTATTCTAGTCTAGACTTCTACTACAACAGATTATAAACAGACATTCTATTCTATTCTTCTACGACAACAGATTATAAACAGAGATTCTATTGTAGCCTAGACTTCTACTACAACAGATTATAAGAGACATTCTATTCTAGTCTAGACTTCTACGACAACAGATTATAACAGACATTCTATTCTAGTCTAGACTTCTACTACAACAGATTATAACAGACATTCTTTTCAAGTCTAGATTATTATAAACAGACATTCTATTCTAGTCTAGATTTCTACTACAAGAGATTATAACAGACATTCTATTCTAGTCTAGACTTCTACGACAACAGATTATAACGGACATTCTATTCTAGTCTAGACGTCTACTACAACAGATTATAACAGACATTCTATTCTAGTCTAGATTTCTACTACAACAGATTATAACAGACATTCTATTCTAGTCTAGATTTCTACTACAACAGATTATAACAGACATTCTATTCTAGTCTAGATTTCTACTACAACAGATTATAACAGACATTCTATTCTAGTCTAGATTTCTACTACAACAGATTATAACAGACATTCTATTCTAGTCTAGATTTCTACTACAACAGATTATAACAGACATTCTATTCTAGTCTAGATTTCTACTACAAGAGATTATAACAGACATTCTATTCTAGTCTAGACTTCTACGACAACAGATTATAACGGACATTCTATTCAAGTCTAGACATCTACTACAACAGATTATTACAGACATTCTATTCTAGTCTAGATTTCTACTACAACAGATTATAACAGACATTCTATTCTAGTCTAGACATCTACTACAACAGATTATAACAGACATTCTATTCTAGTCTAGATTTCTACTACAACAGATTATAACAGACATTCTATTCTAGTCTAGATTTCTACTACAAGAGATTATAACAGACATTCTATTCTAGTCTAGACTTCTACTACAACAGATTATAACGGACATTCTATTCTAGTCTAGACGTCTACTACAACAGATTATAACAGACATTCTATTCTAGTCTAGATTTCTACTACAACAGATTATAACAGACATTCTATTCTAGTCTAGATTTCTACTACAACAGATTATAACAGACATACTATTCTAGTCTAGATTTCTACTACAAGAGATTATAACAGACATTCTATTCTAGTCTAGACTTCTCGACAACAGATTATAACGGACATTCTATTCTAGTCTAGACTTCTACTACAACAGATTATAACAGACATTCTATTCTAGTCTAGACTTCTACTACAACAGATTATAAACAGACATTCTATTCTAGTCTAGACTTCTACGACAACAGATTATAACAGACATTCTATTCTAGTCTAGACTTCTACTACAACAGATTATAAACAGACATTCTATTCTAGTCTAGACTTCTACGACAACAGATTATAAACAGAGATTCTATTGTAGCCTAGACTTCTACTACAACAGATTATAAGAGACATTCTATTCTAGTCTAGACTTCTACAACAACAGATTATAAGAGACATTCTATTCTAGTCTAGACTTCTACGACAACAGATTATAAGAGACATTCTATTCTAGTCTAGACTTCTACGACAACAGATTATAAACAGACATTCTATTCTAGTCTAGACTTCTACTACAACAGATTATAACAGACATTCTTTTCAAGTCTAGACTTCTACGACAACAGATTATAAACAGACATTCTATTCTAGTCTAGATTTCTACTACAAGAGATTATAACAGACATTCTATTCTAGTCTAGACTTCTACGACAACAGATTATAACGGACATTCTATTCTAGTCTAGACGTCTACTACAACAGATTATAACAGACATTCTATTCTAGTCTAGATTTCTACTACAACAGATTATAACAGACATTCTATTCTAGTCTAGATTTCTACTACAACAGATTATAACAGACATTCTATTCTAGTCTAGATTTCTACTACAAGAGATTATAACAGACATTCTATTCTAGTCTAGATTTCTACTACAACAGATTATAACAGACATTCTATTCTAGTCTAGATTTCTACTACAACAGATTATAACAGACATTCTATTCTAGTCTAGATTTCTACTACAAGAGATTATAACAGACATTCTATTCTAGTCTAGATTTCTACTACAACAGATTATAACAGACATTCTATTCTAGTCTAGATTTCTACTACAACAGATTATAACAGACATTCTATTCTAGTCTAGATTTCTACTACAAGAGATTATAACAGACATTCTATTCTAGTCTAGACTTCTACGACAACAGATTATAACGGACATTCTATTCAAGTCTAGACATCTACTACAACAGATTATTACAGACATTCTATTCTAGTCTAGATTTCTACTACAACAGATTATAACAGACATTCTATTCTAGTCTAGACATCTACTACAACAGATTATAACAGACATTCTATTCTAGTCTAGATTTCTACTACAACAGATTATAACAGACATTCTATTCTAGTCTAGATTTCTACTACAAGAGATTATAACAGACATTCTATTCTAGTCTAGACTTCTACTACAACAGATTATAACGGACATTCTATTCTAGTCTAGACGTCTACTACAACAGATTATAACAGACATTCTATTCTAGTCTAGATTTCTACTACAACAGATTATAACAGACATTCTATTCTAGTCTAGATTTCTACTACAACAGATTATAACAGACATACTATTCTAGTCTAGATTTCTACTACAAGAGATTATAACAGACATTCTATTCTAGTCTAGACTTCTACGACAACAGATTATAACGGACATTCTATTCTAGTCTAGACTTCTACTACAACAGATTATAACAGACATTCTATTCTAGTCTAGACTTCTACTACAACAGATTATAAACAGACATTCTATTCTAGTCTAGACTTCTACGACAACAGATTATAACAGACATTCTATTCTAGTCTAGACTTCTACTACAACAGATTATAAACAGACATTCTATTCTAGTCTAGACTTCTACGACAACAGATTATAAACAGAGATTCTATTGTAGCCTAGACTTCTACTACAACAGATTATAAGAGACATTCTATTCTAGTCTAGACTTCTACGACAACAGATTATAAGAGACATTCTATTCTAGTCTAGACTTCTAGACAACAGATTATAAGAGACATTCTATTCTAGTCTAGACTTCTACGACAACAGATTATAAACAGACATTCTATTCTAGTCTAGACTTCTACTACAACAGATTATAACAGACATTCTTTTCAAGTCTAGACTTCTACGACAACAGATTATAAACAGACATTCTATTCTAGTCTAGATTTCTACTACAAGAGATTATAACAGACATTCTATTCTAGTCTAGACTTCTGACAACAGATTATAACGGACATTCTATTCAAGTCTAGACATCTACTACAACAGATTATAACAGACATTCTATTCTAGTCTAGATTTCTACTACAACAGATTATAACAGACATTCTATTCTAGTCTAGACATCTACTACAACAGATTATAACAGACATTCTATTCTAGTCAGATTTCTACTACAACAGATTATAACAGACATTCTATTCTAGTCTAGATTTCTACTACAAGAGATTATAACAGACATTCTATTCTAGTCTAGACTTCTACGACAACAGATTATAAATGACATTCTATTCTAGTCTAGACGTCTACTACAACAGATTATAACAGACATTCTATTCTAGTCTAGATTTCTACTACAACAGATTATAACAGACATTCTATTCTAGTCTAGATTTCTACTACAACTTATAACAGACATTCTATTCTAGTCTAGATTTCTACTACAAGAGATTATAACAGACATTCTATTCTAGTCTAGACTTCTATGACAACAGATTATAACGGACATTCTATTCTAGTCTAGACTTCTACTACAACAGATTATAACAGACATTCTATTCTAGTCTAGACTTCTACTACAACAGATTATAAACAGACATTCTATTCTAGTCTAGACTTCTACGACAACAGATTATAACAGACATTCTATTCTAGTCTAGACTTCTACTACAACAGATTATAAACAGACATTCTATTCTAGTCTAGACTTCTCGACAACAGATTATAAACAGAGATTCTATTGTAGCCTAGACTTCTACTACAACAGATTATAAGAGACATTCTATTCTAGTCTAGACTTCTACGACAACAGATTATAAGAGACATTCTATTCTAGTCTAGACACGACAACAGATTATAAGAGACATTCTATTCTAAATCAGAACTCCAACTCTGATCATCTTTATGAATACTGATCCTAGATCAGAACTCCTGCTCTGATAATCTTTATGAATACTGGACCTGATCCTAGAACAGAACTCCTGCTCTGATAATCTTTATGAATACTGGACCTGATCCTAGATCAGAACTCCTACTCTGGTCATCTTTATGAATACTGGACCTGATCCTAGATCAGAACTCCTACTCTGATCATCTTTATGAATACTGGACCTGATCCTAGATCAGAACTCCTACTCTGGTCATCTTTATGAATACTGGACCTGATCCTAGATCAGAACTCCTACTCTGATCATCTTTATGAATACTGGACCTGATCCTAGATCAGAACTCCTGCTCTGATAATCTTTATGAATACTGGACCTGATCCTAGATCAGAACTCCTACTCTGGTCATCTTTATGAATACTGGACCTGATCCTAGATCAGAACTCCTACTCTGATCATCTTTATGAATACTGGACCTGATCCTAGATCAGAACTCCTACTCTGATCATCTTTATGAATACTGGACCTGATCCTAGATCAGAACTCCTACTCTGATAACTGGTAAAATACGGGCCATGGTTGCCAAATGATGTTGATGTGGTTTGGTATTGATGATGATAAGTTGATCCTGTCTTATTTGTACAGAGCTGAAGGTCCTTCTCTCTCCCTTGAATACATGACTGATTACTGTTACATCTGTAAATGTATGTTGTATTATTCTGCCAGGGAGAGTTAGCCTTGACTGTTTCATCTCACTCGCTCGCTCACTCGCTCACTCGCTCACTCACTCACTCGCTCACTCGCTCACTCACTCACTCACTCACTCACTCACTCACTCACTCACTCACTCACTCACTCACTCACTCACTCACTCACTCACTCATTTTATTCCTTTCTGGCCAGGTGAGAGATTAGTTTCAAACAGCGTTTTATGTGATTGAGTGTGTGAGCGTGATGGGGAATGTCCTAACCGGATCTCTTCATCAGAACAGAGAAATGTAGACATACAATAGAACGAACATCCTCTAACGACCTCTGACCTCTCCTCTATTGTCTCTTCATCATGTCAGGTTCTCTCCTCTACTGTGATCTCATCATTTCAGGTTCTGGCCTCTCCTCTACTGTCATCTCATCATGTCAGGTTCTGGCCTCTCCTCTACTGTCATCTCATCATTTCAGGTTCTGGCCTCTCCTCTACTGTCATCTCATCATGTCAGGTTCTGGCCTCTCCTCTACTGTCATCTCATCATTTCAGGTTCTGGCCTCTCCTCTACTGTCATCTCATCATGTCAGGTTCTGGCCTCTCCTCTACTGTCATCTCATCATTTCAGGTTCTGGCCTCTCCTCTACTGTCATCTCATCATGTCAGGTTCTGGCCTCTCCTCTACTGTCATCTCATCATGTCAGGTTCTGGCCTCTCCTCTACTGTCATCTCATCATGTCAGGTTCTGGCCTCTCCTCTACTGTCATCTCATCATTTCAGGTTCTGGCCTCTCCTCTACTGTCATCTCATCATGTCAGGTTCTGGCCTCTCCTCTACTGTCATCTCATCATGTCAGGTTCTCTCCCTCTACTGTCATCTCATCATGTCAGGTTCTGGCCTCTCCTCTACTGTCATCTCATCATCATCATGTCAGGTTCTGGCCTCTCCTCTACTGTCATCTCATCATGTCAGGTTCTGGCCTCTCCTCTACTGTCATCTCATCATGTCAGGTTCTGGCCTCTCTACTGTCATCTCATCATGTCAGGTTCTGGCCTCTCCTCTACTGTCATCTCATCATTTCAGGTTCTGGCCTCTCCTCTACTGTCATCTCATCATGTCAGGTTCTGGCCTCTCCTCTACTGTCATCTCATCATGTCAGGTTCTGGCCTCTCCTCTACTGTCATCTCATCATGTCAGGTTCTGGCCTCTCCTCTACTGTCATCTCATCATGTCAGGTTCTGGCCTCTCCTCTACTGTCATCTCATCATGTCAGGTTCTGGCCTCTCCTCTACTGTCATCTCATCATGTCAGGTTCTGGCCTCTCCTCTACTGTCATCTCATCATGTCAGGTTCTGGCCTCTCCTCTACTGTCATCTCATCATGTCAGGTTCTGGCCTCTCCTCTACTGTCATCTCATCATGTCAGGTTCTGGCCTCTCTCCTCTACTGTCATCTCATCATTTCAGGTTCTGGCCTCTCCTCTACTGTCATCTCATCATGTCAGGTTCTGGCCTCTCCTCTACTGTCATCTCATCATGTCAGGTTCTGGCCTCTCCTCTACTGTCATCTCATCAGGTCAGGTTCTGGCCTCTCCTCTACTGTCATCTCATTGTGTCAGGTTCTGGCCTCTCCTCTACTGTCATCTCATCATGTCAGGTTCTGGCCTCTCCTCTACTGTCATCTCATCATGTCAGGTTCTGGCCTCTCCTCTACTGTCATCTCATTGTGTCAGGTTCTGGCCTCTCCTCTACTGTCATCTCATCATGTCAGGTTCTGGCCTCTCCTCTACTGTCATCTCATCATGTCAGGTTCTGGCCTCTCCTCTACTGTCATCTCATCATGTCAGGTTCTGGCCTCTCCTCTACTGTCATCTCATCATGTCAGGTTCTGGCCTCTCCTCTACTGTCATCTGTCATCTCATCATCTCATCATGTCAGGTTCTGGCCTCTCCTCTACTGTCATCTCATCATGTCAGGTTCTGGCCTCTCCTCTACTGTCATCTCATCGTGTCAGGTTCTGGCCTCTCCTCTACTGTCATCTCATCATGTCAGGTTCTGGCCTCTCCTCTACTGTCATCTCATCATGTCAGGTTCTGGCCTCTCCTCTACTGTCATCTCATCATGTCAGGTTCTGGCCTCTCCTCTACTGTCATCTCATCATGTCAGGTTCTGGCCTCTCCTCTACTGTCATCTCATCATGTCAGGTTCTGGCCTCTCCTCTACTGTCATCTCATCATGTCAGGTTCTGGCCTCTCCTCTAATGTCATCTCATCATGTCAGGTTCTGGCCTCTCCTCTAATGCCATCTCATCATGTCAGGTTCTGGCCTCTCCTCTAATGCCATCTCATCATGTCAGGTTCTGGCCTCTCCTCTAATGCCATCTCATCATGTCAGGTTCTGGCCTCTCCTCTACTGTCATCTCATCATGTCAGGTTCTGGCCTGGCCTCTCCTCTACTGTCATCTCATTGTGTCAGGTTCTGGCCTCTCCTCTACTGTCATCTCATCATGTCAGGTTCTGGCCTCTCCTCTACTGTCATCTCATCATGTCAGGTTCTGGCCTCTCCTCTACTGTCATCTCATCATGTCAGGTTCTGGCCTCTCCTCTACTGCCATCTCATCATGTCAGGTTCTGGCCTCTCCTCTACTGTCATCTCATCATGTCAGGTTCTGGCCTCTCCTCTACTGTCATCTCATCATGTCAGGTTCTGGCCTCTCCTCTACTGTCATCTCATTGTGTCAGGTTCTGGCCTCTCCTCTACTGTCATCTCATCATGTCAGGTTCTGGCCTCTCCTCTACTGTCATCTCATCATGTCAGGTTCTGGCCTCTCCTCTACTGTCATCTCATCACGTCAGGTTCTGGCCTCTCCTCTACTCTCATCTCATTGTGTCAGGTTCTGGCCTCTCCTCTACTGTCATCTCATTGTGTCAGGTTCTGGCCTCTCCTCTACTGTCATGTCATTGTGTCAGGTTCTGGCCTCTCCTCTACTGTCATCTCATTGTGTCAGGTTCTGGCCTCTCCTCTACTGTCATCTCATTGTGTCAGGTTCTGGCCTCTCCTCTACTGTCATCTCATCATGTCAGGTTCTGGCCTCTCCTCTACTGTCATCTCATTGTGTCAGGTTCTGGCCTCTCCTCTACTGTCATCTCATCATGTCAGGTTCTGGCCTCTCCTCTACTGTCATCTCATCATGTCAGGTTCTGGCCTCTCCTCTACTGTCATCTCATCATGTCAGGTTCTGACTTTCCTGGAACCATCAAGATCAATCTCTCTGTCTTTCTTCTTGTTAGGTGTGATTAAATTATGTGGAGCCAGCAAAGTAAAAATACTGTACCAAGGGTTACTGTACCAAGGGTTACTACCCAAGGGTTACTATACCAAGGTTTACTACCCAAGGGTTACTGTACCAAGGGTTACTCTACCAAGGGTTACTACCCAAGGGTTACTACCCAAGGGTTACTATACCAAGGGTTACTACCCAAGGGTTACTGTACCAAGGGTTACTACCCAAGGGTTACTATACCAAGGGTTACTATGCTAAGGGTTACTCTACCAAGGATTACTTAACCAATGGTTACTATACCAAGGGTTACTGTACCCAAGGGTTACTATACCAAGGGTTACTACCCAAGGGTTACTATACCCAAGGGTTACTACCCAAGGGTTACTGTACCCAAGGGTTACTACCCAAGGGTAACTATACCAAGGGTTACTACCCAAGGGTTACTATACCAAGGGTTACTATACCAAGGGTTACTATACCAAGGGTAACTATACCAAGGGTTACTCTACCAAGGGTTACTCTACCAAGGGTTACTTAACCAAGGGTTACTGTACCAAGGGTTACTCTACCAAGGGTTACTATATCAAGGGTTACTACCCAAGGGTAACTATACCAAGGGTTACTCTACCAAGGGTTACTATACCAAGGGTTACTATGCTAAGGGTTACTATACCAAGGGTTACTACCCAAGGGTTACTGTACCCACGGGTTACTGTACCCAAGGGTAACTATACCAAGGGTTACTATACCAAGGGTTACTACCCAAGGGTTACTATGCTAAGGGTTACTCTACCAAGTGTATCTATACCAAAGTGTAACTCTACCAAGGGTTACTATACCAAGGCTCACTATACCAAGGGTAGCTATCCCAAGGGTAACTTTGCCAAGACTTACTATACCAAGGGAAACTATTCCAAGGGTTACTATACCAAGGGTAACTAAACCAAGGTTAGCTATACCAAGGGTTCAAACAACTACCCTGTACTGTGTGTAGTGCTGTGTGTGTGTCAGCAAACTGCTGACAGGTTGTGCTTCGAGGTGGAGGAGGATAGAGTTGTTTACTCAGAATGGGCAGATGTATCTCCATCCAGCAGGGGGGCTGCCGTAGAGGAAGCAGGAAACGCCAGGAGAGAGAGATGTAAAGAGGGGGGGTTAGCTTCTAGCCAAATAATGATAGAACTGGCATTAGAGTGCAAAACCCCCCTGCAGATGAGAATAAATCCACATCTAGATCATTCCCAAAGAGCAAACAGCAAAGACATAGGCTGTGTCCTCCAAATATCAACCTGTTCCCTATATAGTTCACTCCTTCTGTTCAGCGCCCCCCAGGCTGTGGTCAAAAGTAGTGCACTATATAGGAAATAGGGTGCTATAGGGCTCTGATCTAAAGTAGTGCACTATATAGGGAATAGGGTGCTATAGGGTTCTGGTCTAAAGTATTGCACTATATAGGGAATAGGGTCCCATAGGGCTCTGGTCAAAAGTAGTGCACTATATAGGGAATAGGGTGCCATTGGGCTCTGGTCAAAAATAGTGCACTATATAGGGAATAGGGTTCCACAAGCCCCTGTCTAAAGTAGTGCACTATATAGGGAAGAGGGTCCCATAGGGCTGTGGTCTAAAGAAGTGCATTATATAGGGAATAGGGTGCTATAGGGCTCTGGTCAAAAGTAGTGCACTATATAGGGAATAGGGCTCTGGTCTAAAGTAGTGCACTATATAGGGAACAGGGTGCCATAGGGCTCTGGTCTAAAGTAGTGCATGAAATAGGGAATATGGTCCCATATTGCTCTGGTCTAAAGTAGTGCACTATATAGGGAATATGGTCCCATAGGGCTCTGGTCTAAAGTAGTGCACTACATAGGGAATAGGGTGCCATAGGGCTCTGGTCTAAAGTAGTGCACTACATAGGGAATAGGGTCTCATAGGGCTCCGGTCTACAGTAGTGCACTATATAGGGAATAGGGTTCCATAGGGCTCTGGTCTAAAGTAGTGCATGAAATAGGGAATAGGGTGCCATAGGGCTCTGGTCAAAAGTAGTGCACTATATAGGGAATAGGGCTCTGGTCTAAAGTAGTGCACTATATAGGGAACAGGGTGCCATAGGGCTCTGGTCTAAAGTAGTGCATGAAATAGGGAATATGGTCCCATATTGCTCTGGTCTAAAGTAGTGCACTATATTGGGAATATGGTCCCATAGGGCTCTGGTCTAAAGTAGTGCACTACATAGGGAATAGGGTGCCATAGGGCTCTGGTCTAAAGTAGTGCATGAAATAGGGAATATGGTCCCATAGTGCTCTGGTCTAAAGTAGTGCACTATATAGGGAATAGGGTTCCATAGGGCTCTGGTCTAAAGTAGTGCATGAAATAGGGAATAGGGTGCCATAGGGCTCTGGTCTAAAGTAGTGCACTATATAGGGAATAGGGTGCCATAGGGCTCTGGTCTAAAGTAGTGCACTATATAGGGAACAGGATACCATAGGGCTCTGGTCTAAAGTAGTGCACTATATAGGGAATATGGTCCCATATTGCTCTGGTCTAAAGTAGTGCACTACATAGGGAATAGGGTGCCAAACCCTTGGTATAGTGCACTACATAGGGAATAGGGTGCCATACCCTTGGTATAGTGCACTACATAGGGAATAGGGTGCCATACCCTTGGTATAGTGCACTACATAGGGAATAGGGTGCCATACCCTTGGTATAGTGCACTATATAGGGAATAGGGTGCCATACCCTTGGTATAGTGCACTACATAGGGAATAGGGTGTCATACCCTTGGTATAGTGCACTACATAGGGAATAGGGTGCCATACCCTTGGTATAGTGCACTACATAGGGAATAGGGTGCCATACCCTTGGTATAGTACACTACATAGGGAATAGGGTGCCATACCCTTGGTATAGTGCACTATATAGGGAATAGGGTGCCATACCCTTGGTATAGTGCACTACATAGGGAATAGGGTGCCATACTCTTGGTATAGTGCACTATATAGGGAATAGGGTGCCATACCCTTGGTATAGTGCAATACATAGGGAATAGGGTGCCATACCCTTGGTATAGTGCACTATATAGGGAATAGGGTGCCATACCCTTGGTATAGTGCACTATATAGGGAATAGGGTGCCATACCCTTGGTATAGTGCACTATATAGGGAATAGGGTGCCATACCCTTGGTATAGTGCACTACATAGGGAATAGGGTGCCATACCCTTGGTATAGTGCACTACATAGGGAATAGGCTGCCATACCCTTGGTATAGTGCCCTACATAGGGAATAGGGTGCCATACCCTTGGTATAGTGCACTATATAGGGAATAGGGTGCCATACCCTTGGTATAGTGCACTATATAGGGAATAGGGTGCCATACCCTTGGTATAGTGCACTATATAGGGAATAGGGTGCCATACCCTTGGTATAGTGCACTACATAGGGAATAGGGTGCCATACCCTTGGTATAGTGCACTATATAGGGAATAGGGTGCCATACCCTTGGTATAGTGCACTATATAGGGAATAGGGTGCCATACCCTTGGTATAGTGCACTATATAGGGAATAGGGTGCCATACCCTTGGTATAGTGCACTATATAGGGAATAGGGTGCCATACCCTTGGTATAGTGCACTATATAGGGAATAGGGTGCCATACCCTTGGTATAGTGCACTATATAGGGAATAGGGTGCCATACCCTTGGTATAGTGCACTATATAGGGAATAGGGTGCCATACCCTTGGTATAGTGCACTATATAGGGAATAGGGTGCCATACCCTTGGTATAGTGCACTATACAGGGAATAGGGTGCCATACCCTTGGTATAGTGCACTATATAGGGAATAGGGTGCCATACCCTTGGTATAGTGCACTATATAGGGAATAGGGTGCCATACCCTTGGTATAGTGCACTATATAGGGAATAGGTGCCATACCCTTGGTATAGTGCACTATATAGGGAATAGGGTGCCATACCCTTGGTATAGTGCACTATACAGGGAATAGGTGCCATACCCTTGGTATAGTGCACTATATAGGGAATAGGGTGCCATACCCTTGGTATAGTGCACTATATAGGGAATAGGTGCCATACCCTTGGTATAGTGCACTATATAGGGAATAGGGTGCCATACCCTTGGTATAGTGCACTATATAGGGAATATGGTCCCATATTGCTCTGGTCTAAAGTAGTGCACTATATAGGGAATATGGTCCCATATTGCTCTGGTCTAAAGTAGTGCACTATATAGGGAATATGGTCCCATATTGCTCTGGTCTAAAGTAGTGCACTATATAGGGAATATGGTCCCATATTGCTCTGGTCTAAAGTAGTGCACTATATAGGGAATATGGTCCCATATTGCTCTGGTCTAAAGTAGTGCACTATATAGGGAATAGGGTGCCATATTGCTCTGGTCTAAAGTAGTGCACTATATAGGGAATAGGGTGCCATATTGCTCTGGTCTAAAGTAGTGCACTATATAGGGAATAGGGTGCCATATTGCTCTGGTCTAAAGTAGTGCACTACATAGGGAATAGGGTGCCATATTGCTCTGGTCTAAAGTAGTGCACTAGATAGGGAATAGGGTGCCATATTGCTCTGGTCTAAAGTAGTGCACTATATGGGGAATAGAGTGCCATATTGCTCTGGTCTAAAGTAGTGCACTACATAGGGAATAGGGTGCCATATTGCTCTGGTTTAAAGTAGTGCACTATATAGGGAATATGGTCCCATATTGCTCTGGTCTAAAGTAGTGCACTATATAGGGAATATGGTCCCATATTGCTCTGGTCTAAAGTAGTGCACTATATAGGGAATATGGTCCCATATTGCTCTGGTCTAAAGTAGTGCACTATATAGTGAATATGGTCCCATATTGCTCTGGTCTAAAGTAGTGCACTATATAGGGAATATGGTGCCATTTGACAACCATACTTTGTAATCTGTTTTATTCAGTGGCTCATTCATGAAGTATCTAGCTCACTAAAATAGGATATTAAATAGGTATGTGTGTGTGTGTGTGTGTGTGTGTGTGTGTGTGTGTGTGTGTGTGTGTGTGTGTGTGTGTGCTTGTGTAAGTGTAATCAAATCAAATATTGATATGCCACATGTGCCGAATACAACTGGTGTAGACAATACTATGAAATGCTTATAAGCCGTCCCAATGAATCAGAGTTTAAATATAATAATACAAAACAAAATAGTAACTAACATGAGAGGAATATGATAAAATACACAATACGTGAGTTATATACAGGAAGTACCAGATCAATGTGGAGCTATATACAGGAAGTACCAGATCAATGTGGAGCTATATACAGGAAGTACCAGATCAACGTGGAGCTATATACAGGAAGTACCAGATCAATGTGGAGCTATATACAGGAAGTACCAGATCAATGTGGAGCTATAAACAGGAAGTACCAGGACCAGATCGGTGTGGAACTATATACAGGAAGTACCAGTACCAGATCAATGTGGAGATATATACAGGAAGTACCAGATCAATGTGGAGCTATATACAGGAAGTACCAGATCAATGTGGAGCTATATACAGGAAGTACCAGTACCAGATCAATGTGGAGCTATATACAGGAAGTACCAGGACCAGATCAGTGTGGAGCTATATACAGGAAGTACCAGGACCAGATCAGTGTGGAGCTATATACAGGAAGTACCAGTACCAGATCAATGTGAAGATATATACAGGAAGTACCAGGACCAGATCAGTGTGGAGCTATATACAGGAAGTACCAGGACCAGATCAGTGTGGAGCTATATACAGGAAGTACCAGTACCAGATCAATGTGAAGATATATACAGGAAGTACCAGATCAATGTGGAGCTATATACAGGAAGTACCAGTACCAGATCAATGTGGAGCTATATACAGGAAGTACCAGTACCAGATCAATGTGGAGATATATACAGGAAGTACCAGATCAATGTGGAGCTATATACAGGAAGTACCAGATCAATGTGGAGCTATATACAGGAAGTACCAGTACCAGATCAATGTGGAGCTATATACAGGAAGTACCAGGACCAGATCAGTGTGGAGCTATATACAGGAAGTACCAGGACCAGATCAGTGTGGAGCTATATACAGGAAGTACCAGTACCAGATCAATGTGAAGATATATACAGGAAGTACCAGGACCAGATCAGTGTGGAGCTATATACAGGAAGTACCAGGACCAGATCAGTGTGGAGCTATATACAGGAAGTACCAGTACCAGATCAATGTGAAGATATATACAGGAAGTACCAGATCAATGTGGAGCTATATACAGGAAGTACCAGTACCAGATCAATGTGGAGCTATATACAGGAAGTACCAGATCAATGTAGATTTATATACAGGAAGTACCAGTACCAGATCAATGTGGAGCTATATACAGGAAGTACCAGATCAATGTAGAGTTATTTACAGGAAGTACCAGTACCAGATCAATGTGGAGCTATATACAGGAAGTACCAGGACCAGATCAGTGTGGAACTATATACAGGAAGTACCAGTACCAGATCAATGTGGAGATATATACAGGAAGTACCAGATCAATGTGGAGCTATATACAGGAAGTACCAGATCAATGTGGAGCTATATACAGGAAGTACCAGATCAATGTGGAGCTATATACAGGAAGTACCAGATCAATGTGGAGCTATATACAGGAAGTATCACTACCAGATCAACGTGGAGTTATACAGGAAGTACCAGTACCAGATCAACGTGGAGCTATATACAGGAAGTACCAGATCAATTTGGAGCTATATACAGGAAGCACCAGTACCAGATCAATGTGGAGCTATATACAGGAAGTACCAGATCAATGTGGAGCTATATACAGGAAGTACCAGATCAACGTGGAGCTATATACAGGAAGTACCAGATCAACGTGGAGCTATATACAGGAAGTACCAGATCAATGTGGAGCTATATACAGGAAGTACCAGTACCAGATCAACGTGGAGCTATATACAGGAAGTACCAGATCAATGTGGAGCTATATACAGGAAGTACCAGTACCAGATCAATGTGGAGATATATACAGGAAGTACCAGATCAATGTGGAGCTATATACAGGAAGTACCAGTACCAGATCAATGTGGAGCTATATACAGGAAGTACCAGATCAATGTGGAGCTATATACAGGAAGTACCAGTACCAGATCAATGTGGAGATATATACAGGAAGTACCAGATCAATGTGGAGCTATATACAGGAAGTACCAGTACCAGATCAATGTGGAGCTATATACAGGAAGTACCAGATCAATGTGGAGATATATACAGGAAGTACCAGATCAATGTGGAGCTATATACAGGAAGTACCAGTACCCGATCAGTGTGGAGCTATATACAGGAAGTACCAGATCAATGTGAAGCTATATACAGGAAGTACCCGTACCAGATCAGTGTGGAGATATATACAGGAAGTACCAGATCAATGTGGAGCTATATACAGGAAGCACCAGTGCCAGCTACAAGTTATTTGAGCTACACTACCATTCAAAAGTTTGTGGTCAATTAGAAATATCCTTGTTTTTTGTCTATTAAAATAACATCAAATTGGTCAGAAATACAGTGTAGACATTGTTAATGTTGCAAATGACTATTGTAGCTGGAAACGGCTGATTTTTAATGGAATATCTACATAGGCGTACAGAGGCCCATTATCAGCAACCATCACTCCTGTGTTCCAATGGCACGTTGTGTTCGCTAATCCAAGTTTATCATTTTAAAAAGGCTGATTGATCGTTAGAAAACCCTTTTGCAATTATGTTAGCACAGCTGAAAACTGACCTTCTTCAGACTAGTTGAGTACCTGGAGCACCAGCATTTGTGGGTTTGATTACAGGCTCAAAATGGCCAGAAACAAATAACTTTCTTCTGAAACTCGTCAGTCTATTCTTGTTCTTAGAAATGAAGGCTGTTCCATGTGAGAAATTGCCAAGAAACTGAAGATCTCATACAATGCTGTGTGCGACACAGCGCAAACTGGCTCTAAACAGAACAGTAAGAGGAGTGGGAGGCCCCGGTGCACAACTGAGCAAGTGGACAAGTACATTAGAGTGTCTAGTTTGAGAGACAGATGCCTCACAAGTCCTCAACTGGCAGCTTAAATAAATAGTACCTGCAATAGTACCCGCAAAACACCAGTCTCAACGTCAACAGTGAAGAGGTGACTTCGGGATGCTGGCCTTCTAGGCAGAGTTACAAAGAAAAGCCAATAAAAATAAAAGATTAAGACGGGCAAAAGAACACAGACAGTGAACAGAGGAACGGCAGGCCCTGGTTCCTTCCCAGGCAGTGTCACAACAGGTCAGGGTTCTGGAGTCCCATAGGGCGGTGCACAATTGGTCCAGCGTCGTCCCGGTTATGGGAGGGTGTGGCCGGGCGGTAGGCAGTCATTGTAAATAAGAATGTGTTCTTAAACTGATTTGTCAATAAAGTTTAAATAAAATAAAAAATACAGTTAAAAAAGTGAAGCACTTAGTGACCATGGAGTTCAGGAGGGGACTAAACACACACCCCGGAGGGACCCCGTGTTGAAGGTGCAGTTATGAGAAAGATGTTGTTGCCTACCCTCACCACCTGGGGCCGGCCAGTCAGGAAGTCCAGGATCCAGTTGCAGAGGTTTGTGTTTAATCCCTTGGGTCCCTAACTTGGTGATGATCTTGGAAGGGGACCTGTTGAACGCTTAGCTGTAGTCTATGAACAGCGTTCTCACGTAGTTATTTCAATCTCTTGTCCCCATACAGTTGATTGAGTGCCAGATTGGTGTTAGATTGTGATTGGTGTTAGATTGTGATTGGTGTTAGATTGTGATTGGTGTTAGATTGTGATTGGTGTTAGATTGTAGAGGGATGTAGACAGCCGTGAAAATTACAGATAAGAACTCTCTTGGTAGATTAAAGGGTCTGCAGTTTACCATGAGGTATTCTGTATCAGGTGAGCAAAAAGCTTGAGATTTCCTTCCCACCGGAAGCAGCACACCAGTTGTTATTTATGATAAATCACACCCCTCCTCCTTTAGACTGGCCTGAAGCAACACCCCAGTTGTTATTTATGATAAATCACACCCCTCCTCCTTTAGACTGGCCTGAAGCAGCACCCCAGTTGTTATTTATGATAAATCACACCCCTCCTCCTTTAGACTGGCCTGAAGCAGCACCCCAGTTGTTATTTATGATAAATCACACCCCTCCTCCTTTAGACTTGCCTGAAGCAGCACCCTTCCTCTGAAGGGATCAAAGGAATAGGGTCCGGTATGAACAGTGGCGTTTTGGGTAGCCCATGGGATCAAAGGAATAGGGTCCGGTATGAACAGTGGCGTTTTGGGTAGCCCATGGGATCAAAGGAATAGGGTCCGGTATGAACAGTGGCGTTTTGGGTAGCCCATGGGATCAAAGGAATAGGGTCCGGTATGAACAGTGGAACAGCTGAGTCGGAGTTGTAGTCACTAGGCTACCGGCAGGGTAGCCTAGTGGTTAGAGTGTAGAGGAGGTAGGGTAGCCTAGTGGTTAGAGTGTAGAGGTGGCAGGGTAGCCTAGTGGTTAGAGTGTAGAGGAGGCAGGTAGCCTAGTGGTTAGAGTGTAGAGGAGGTAGGGTAGCCTAGTGGTTAGAGTGTAGAGGTGGCAGGGTAGCCTAGTGGTTAGAGTGTAGAGGCGGCAGGGTAGCCTAGTGGTTAGAGTGTAGAGGCGGCAGGGTAGCCTAGTGGTTAGAGTGTAGAGGCGGCAGGGTAGCCTAGTGGTTAGAGTGTAGAGGAGGTAGGGTAGCCTAGTGGTTAGAGTGTAGAGGCGGCAGGGTAGCCTAGTGGTTAGAGTGTAGAGGCGGCAGGGTAGCCTAGTGGTTAGAGTGTAGAGGCGGCAGGGTAGCCTAGTGGTTAGAGTGTAGAGGAGGTAGGGTAGCCTAGTGGTTAGAGTGTAGAGGAGGCAGGGTAGCCTAGTGGTTAGAGTGTAGAGGAGGTAGGGTAGCCTAGTGGTTAGAGTGTAGAGGTGGCAGGTAGCCTAGTGGTTAGAGTGTAGAGGCGGCAGGGTAGCCTAGTGGTTAGAGTGTAGAGGTGGCAGGGTAGCCTAGTGGTTAGGGTGTAGAGGCGGCAGGGTAGCCTAGTGGTTACAGTGTTGGACTAGTAACCGGAAGGTTGCAAGTTCATATCCCGAGCTGACAAGGTACAAATCTGTCGTTCTGCCCCTGAACAGGCAGTTAACCCACTGTTCCTATGCCGTCATTGAAAATAAGAATTTGTTCTTAACTGACTTGCCTGGTTAAATAAAGGTAAAATAAAAAATAAATAAATAAGAGATAAACACGAAAAAAATTCAGCAAATAGCAAAGTTGGGTGTAAACTCTTAAGATGTCACCGTTCTCCGTAGGAGCCATCTTTTAAATGATGCGTGTGTGTGTGTGTGTGTTTTTATAGACGAATCATCCGTAATATTCAAAACCTTCAGCACGGTTCAAGGACGCACACAATACATTGGTGAGTCATAAGCTATCCTACTTCAGAAGAGGCAACTATGGAATGTGTCTATTGCATAATGGATTATAGATGGATATATGTTATGTAATATGTTAATTGCATTTCCATTGTACGAATAATACAACAATTTATGTAACAGCTAACCTGAGGTCAACTAGAAACTAGTACACCCACACAACAATTCAACTGCTAGCATATAATTTACTTTCTCGCTATAATCACACACGGTGAACCTAAAATTCAACATCTAATTTGTAGTGTCCTTAGAGGCACCCTATTCCCTATATATAGTGCACTACTTTAGACCAGAGCCCTATGGCATCTTATTCTCTATATAGTGCACTACTTTAGAACAGAGACCTATTGCACCCTATTCCCTATATAATGCACTACTTTAGATCAGAGACCTATTGCACCCTATTCCCTATATAGTGCACTACTTTAGATCAGAGACCTATTGCACCCTATATGCTAGTGCACCAGGTCTCTCTTGGAAAATAGATGTTATCTCAAATGAGAAAAACCTGTATAGATAAAGGTCAGTAGTAGTTCACCATATAGGGAATAGGGTTCTGGTCACTAGTAGTTCACCATATAGGGAATAGGGATCTGGTCACTAGTAGTTCACTATATAGGGAATAGGGATCTGGTCACTAGTAGTTCACTATATAGGGAATAGGGCTCTGGTCACTAGTAGTTCACTATATAGGGAAAAGGGCTCTGGTCTAAAGTAGTACACTATATAGGGAATAGGGCTCTGGTGTAAAGTAGTACACTATATAGGGAATAGGGCTCTGGTCTAAAGTAGTACACTATATAGGAATAGGGCTCTGGTCACTAGTAGTTCACTATATAGGGAATAGGCTCTGGTCACTAGTAGTTCACTATATAGGGAATAGGGCTCTGGTCACTAGTAGTTCACTATATAGGGAATAGGGCTCTGGTCACGAGTAGTTCACTATATAGGGAATAGGCTCTGGTCACTAGTAGTTCACTATATAGGGAATAGGCTCTGGTCACTAGTAGTTCACTATATAGGGAATAGGGCCCTGGTCACTAGTAGTTCACTATATAGGGAATAGGGCTCTGGTCTAAAGTAGTGCACTATATAGGGAATAGGGCTCTGGTCTAAAGTAGTACACTATATAGGAATAGGGCTCTGGTGTAAAGTAGTACACTATATAGGGAATAGGGCTCTGGTCTAAAGTAGTACACTATATAGGGAATAGGGCTCTGGTCTAAAGTAGTACACTATATAGGGAATAGGGCTCTGGTCTAAAGTAGATCACTATATAGGGAATAGGGCTCTGGTCTAAAGTAGTTCACTATATAGGGAATAGGGCTCTGGTCACTAGTAGTTCACTATATAGGGAATAGGGATCTGGTCACTAGTAGTTCACTATATAGGGAATAGGGCTCTGGTCACTAGTAGTTCACTATATAGGGAATAGGGCTCTGGTCACTAGTAGTTCACTGTTGATAATCAACTGCCTACTGATGTTGTGGTTAGTTTTAGAATAAGGGTCAAGGGTTGTTGAAAGTTGGTTAAAATGTTATTGATTTTCTGTAGAGAATCTAGGGATGGACTGTCCAAATACACACACACACACATGCACACGCACACACAAGCACACGTACACACACACACACACACACACACACACACACACACACACACACACACACACACACACACACACACACACACATACACACACACACGCACACACACACACACACACACACACACACACACACACACACACACACACACACACACACACACACACACACACACACACACACACACACACACGCACACACGCAACACACACACACGCTTTAGTAGTCGACACACAGGGCTCCCTGACCTGGATCTAGCCTTTTGCAGACTTTGGTGAATACATTATTGAGAGGGAGATGAAGAGAGAGAGAGAAAAAGGGGGAGAGAAAGAGAGAAAAAAGCTACAAATATAAACCTGGGATCTTACTGATGTCGCTGCCCTGAGATACACACTCACTCTCTCTTTGCCCTGTCTGAGGCTGAGGTCCAGACTTCAGACAGGAAGTCATATAAAGGAGATACAGGAAGTCATATAAAGGAGAGACAGGAAGTCATATAAAGGAGATACACACTCACTCTCTCTTTGCCCTGTCTGAGGCTGAGGTCCAGACTTCAGACAGGAAGTCATATAAAGGAGATACACACTCTCTCTCTTTGCCCTGTCTGAGGCTCCAGACTTCAAGCAGACTTCTGTCTGGCAGAGAGACAGGAAGTCATATAAAGGAGATACACACTCACTCTCTCTTTGCCCTGTCTGAGGCTGAGGTCCAGACTTCAAGCAGACTTCTGTCTGGCAGAGAGACAGGAAGTCATATAAAGGAGACATAAAGTCATATATAGGAGAGACAGGAAGACATATATAGGAGAGACAGGAAGTCATATAAAGGAGACAGGAAGTCATATAAAGGAGACATGAAGTCATACATAGGAGAGACAGGAAGTCATATAAAGGAGACATGAAGTCATATATAGGAGAGACAGGAAGTCATATAAAGGAGACAGGAAGTCATATATAGGAGAGACAGGAAGTCATATAAAGGAGACAGGAAGTCATATATAGGAGAGACAGGAAGTCATATAAAGGAGACATGAAGTCATATATAGGAGAGACAGGAAGTCATATAAAGGAGACAGGAAGTCATATATAGGAGAGACAGGAAGTCATATAAAGGAGACAGGAAGTCATATATAGGAGAGACAGGAAGTCATATAAAGGAGACACGAAGTCATACATAGGAGAGACAGGAAGTCATATAAAGGAGACATGAAGTCATATATAGGAGAGACAGGAAGTCATATAAAGGAGACAGGAAGTCATATATAGGAGAGACAGGAAGTCATATAAAGGAGACAGGAAGTCATATATAGGAGAGACAGGAAGTCATATAAAGGAGACATGAAGTCATATATAGGAGAGACAGGAAGTCATATAAAGGAGAGACAGGAAGTCATATAAAGGAGACAGGAAGTCATATAAAGGAGACATGAAGTCATATATAGGAGAGACAGGAAGTCATATAAAGGAGACAGGAAGTCATATATAGGAGAGACAGGAAGTCATATAAAGGAGACAGGAAGTCATATATAGGAGAGACAGGAAGTCATATAAAGGAGACATGAAGTCATATATAGGAGAGACAGGAAGTCATATAAAGGAGACATGAAGTCATATATAGGAGAGACAGGAAGTCACATAATGGAGAGATGGGAAGTCATATAAGGAGACACAGGAAGGCATGTAAAGGAGAGTAAAGGAAGTCATGTAAAGGAGAGTAAAGGAAGTCATATAATGTAGAGACAGGAAGTCATATTAAATAAAGGAGACAGGAAGTCAAATAATGTAGAGACAGGAAGTCATATAAAGGAGACAGGAAGTCATATAATGTAGAGACAGGAAGTCATATAAAGGAGACAGGAAGTCATATAAAGTAGAGACAGGAAGTCATATAAAGGAGACAGGAACTCAAATAATGTAGAGACAGGAAGTCATATAAAGGAGACAGGAAGTCATATAAAGGAGACAGGAGACAGGAAGTAATATAAAGGAGAGACAGGAAGTAATATAAAGGAGAGACAGGAAGTCATATAAAGGAGAGACAGGAAGTCATATAAAGGAGAGACAGGAAGTCATATAAAGGAGAGACAGGACGTCATATAAAGGAGAGACAGGAAGTCATATAAAGGAGAGACAGGAAGTCATATAAAGGAGAGACAGGAAGTAATATAAAGGAGAGACAGGAAGTAATATAAAGGAGAGACAGGAAGTCATATAAAGGAGAGACAGGAAGTCATATAAAGGAGAGACAGGAAGTCATATAAAGGAGACAGGAGACAGGAAGTCATATAAAGGAGAGAC
The DNA here is from genome assembly GCF_018296145.1 of Oncorhynchus tshawytscha. Classification (NCBI taxonomy): domain Eukaryota; kingdom Metazoa; phylum Chordata; class Actinopteri; order Salmoniformes; family Salmonidae; genus Oncorhynchus; species Oncorhynchus tshawytscha. The sequence continues at coordinate 46,728 of NW_024608696.1, read as the reverse complement.
AGGAAGTCATATAAAGGAGAGACAGGAAGTCATATAAAGGAGAGACAGGAAGTAATATAAAGGAGAGACAGGAAGTCATATAAAGGAGAGACAGGAAGTCATATAAAGGAGAGACAGGAAGTCATATAAAGGAGAGATAGGAAGTCATATAAAGGAGAGACAGGAAGTCATATAAAGGAGAGACAGGAAGTAATATAAAGGAGAGACAGGAAGTCATATAAAGGAGAGACAGGAAGTCATATAAAGGAGAGACAGGAAGTCATATAAAGGAGAGATAGGAAGTCATATAAAGGAGAGACAGGAACTCATATAAAGGAGAGACAGGAAGTCATATAAAGGGGTCAGGGGTTAGAGGTCACAGACTTAATTAACCTCCCCAAAAGATACTAGATTCGTCCCAAATGGCAACCCTTAATAGTGCACTACTTTTAACCAGGGAACATAGAGCCCATAGGAAAAAGTAGTACACTATATAGGGAATATGGTGCTAATTGGGACAAAGACCTCCTCTGTCTCTCTGAACTAATCCTGTCTCTACTTCAGTTGGTGTCTCCCTCCATCCCTCCTCTCTCTCTGAACTCATCCTCTTCAGTTGGTGTCTCCCTCCATCCCTCCTCTCTCTCTGAACTCATCCTGTCTCTACTTCAGTTGGTGTCTCCCTCCATCCCTCCTCTGTCTCTCTGAACTCATCCTCTTCAGTTGGTGTCTCCCTCCATCCCTCCTCTGTCTCTCTGAACTCATCCTCTTCAGTTGGTGTCTCCCTCCATCCCATTTCCAAAAGGGTTCTTTGGCTGTCCCCATAGGAGAACTCTTTTTGGTTGCAGGTAAAACTCATTTTTGGGTTCTACGTAGAACCCTCTGTTGAAAAGGTTCTATCTGGAACCAAAAGTGTTCCACCAGGAACCAAAAAGGGTTCTTTAAAAGGGTATACAGGATGGACAGCAGATAGCCAGAAGATATTAGAAGAACCCACAAAAGTTTAGATCACACAAAGAAGCACAAAACTTTAGACAAAATTAAAAACAAAGTAGCAGAGGAAGTAGTTTCTACAAGTAACCAACCAATCAGCGACAGTGTGGTGGTAATGGGATGGCATCAGAGAATCAGCTGTCTGATTGGTTTCCTATACAGTAGAGTGGTGATAAGGGCTGTCTGATTGGTTTCCTATACAGTAGAGTGGTGATAAGGGCTGATTTGTTGGTTTAGTATACAGCTAAAGGGTGAGGGGGGCAAAAATATCTATTCTATCCTGAGGACCAATGACACCCGGCTGGTCCATTGTGATGCCGAACATTCTGGAACCACTTCGATCCCTCGGAACAAAGAACTCTCTATACACGCCAAGGCAGTGGTTTACACAGATCTATTATGGAACGATGAGAGAGAGAGGGGATGGAGAGAGAGAGAGAGAGAGGGGGATGGAGAGAGAGAGAGGGAGAGGGGATGGAGAGAGAGAGAGAGAGGGGATGGAGAGAGAGAGAGAGAGAGAGAGGGGATGGAGAGAGAGAGAGGGGATGGAGAGAGAGAGAGAGAGGGGATGGAGAGAGAGAGAGAGAGAGGGGATGGAGAGAGAGAGCGAGAGAGGGATGGAGAGAGAGAGGGGATGGAGAGAGAGAGAGAGAGAGGGGATGGAGAGAGAGAGAGGGGGATGGAGAGAGAGAGAGAGGGGGATGGAGAGAGAGAGAGAGAGAGAGGGGATGGAGAGAGGGGATGGAGAGAGAGAGAGAGAGAGGGGATGGAGAGAGAGAGGGGATGGAGAGAGAGAGAGAGAGAGAGAGAGAGAGGGGATGGAGAGAGAGAAAGAGAGAGGGGATGGAGAGAGAGAGAGAGGGGATGGAGAGAGAGGGGATGGAGAGAGAGAGAGAGAGAGGGGATGGGGAGAGAGAGGGGATGGAGAGAGAGAGAGAGGGGATGGAGAGAGAGAGAGAGGGGATGGAGAGAGAGAGAGAGGGGATGGAGAGAGAGAGGGATGGAGAGAGAGAGGGGATGGAGAGAGAGAGAGAGAGGGATGGAGAGAGAGAGAGAGAGGGGATGGAGAGAGAGAGAGAGAGGGGGATGGAGAGAGAGAGAGAGAGAGGGGATGGAGAGAGAGAGGGGATGGAGAGAGAGAGAGAGAGAGGGGATGGAGAGAGAGGGGATGGAGAGAGAGAGAGAGAGAGGGGATGGAGAGAGAGAGAGAGAGAGAGGGGATGGAGAGAGAGAGGGGATGGAGAGAGAGAAGGAGCGGTGTGAGATGGTGAGGGATGGAGAGAGAGAGAGAGGGGATGGAGAGAGAGAGAGAGAGAGAGAGGGGATGGAGAGAGAGAGAGGGGATGGAGAGAGAGAGAGAGGGGATGTAGAGAGAGAGAGGGGATGGAGAGAGAGAGAGGGGATGTAGAGAGAGAGAGAGGGGATGTAGAGAGAGAGGGGATGGAGAGAGAGAGAGGGGATGGAGAGCGAGAGAGGGGGATGGAGAGAGAGAGAGGGGATGTAGAGAGAGAGAGAGGGGATGTAGAGATAGAGAGGGGATGGAGAGAGAGAGAGGGGATGGAGAGAGAGAGAGGGGATGGAGAGAGAGAGAAGGAGCGGTGTGAGAGGGTGAGGGATGGAGAGAGAGAGGGGATGGAGAGAGGGAGAGGGGATGAGAGAGAGAGAGGGGATGGAGAGAGAGAGAGGGGATGGAGAGAGAGAGGGGATGGAGAGAGAGAGAGGGGATGGAGAGAGAGAGTTGATGGAGCGAGAGAGGGGGAGCTCTGTTCACAAGCACAAACAGACCCTACATAGCCCCAGGACAGCAACACAATTAGACCCAACCAAATCATGAGAAAACAAAATGATAATTTTGATAACAGATTGTAAAGAATTAACAAAAACAACAGAGCAAACTAGAATGCTTTTTGGCCCCAAACAGAGAGTACACAGTGGCAGAATACCTGACCACTGTGACTGACCCAAACTTAAGGAAAGATTTTACTATGTACAGACTCAGTGAGCATAGCCTTGCTATTGAGAAAGGCCGCCGTAGGCAAACATGGCTCTCAAGAGAAGACAGGCTATGTGCTCACTGCCCACAAAATGAGGTGGAAACTGAGCTGCACTTCCTAACCTCCTGCCCAATGTATGACCATATTAGAGAGACATATTTCACTCAGATTACACAGATCCACAAAGAATTCGAAAACAAACCCGATTTTGATAAACTCCCATATCTACTGGGTGAAATTCCACAGTGTGCCATCAGCACAGCAGCAAGATGTGTGACCTGTTGCCACGAGAAAAGGGCAACCAGTGAAGAACAACCACCATTGTAAATACAACCCATATTTATGCTTATTTATTTTCCCTTGTGTTCTTTAACCATTTGTACATTGTTAGAACACTGTATATATATATAATATGACAGTTGTAATGTCTTTATTGTTTTGGAACTTCTGTGAGTGTAATGTTTACTGTTAATTTTTGTTGTTTTTCACTTTATATATTCACTTTGTATGTTGTCTACCTCACTTGCTTTGGCAATGTTAACACATGTTTCCCATGCCAATAAAGCCCTTGAATTGAATTGAATTGAGAGAGAAAACAGGGAGAGAGGTACAGAGAGAGAGTGAGACAGAGATAGAGAGAGAGAAAACAAGGAGAGAGGTACAGAGAGAGAGTGAGACAGAGATAGAGAGAGAGAAAACAGGGAGAGAGGTACAGAGAGAGTGAGACAGAGATAGAGAGAGACAGAGATAGAGATATTGACAGAGAAACAGGGAGAGGTATATTTATATATATATAGAGAGAGATATATAGACAGAGAAACAGGGAGAGAGGTATATAGAGAGAGAGACAGAGATAGAGAGAGAGAAAACAGGGAGAGAGAGATATATAGAGAGAGAACAGGGATAGAGGTATATTTATATAGAGAGAGATTGGAGAATAAAACGGAGCAGAAAAGGCCAGGTTTTGGAATTAGAATCTGTCCTGTAGTATTATGGATCATTTGTTATTTGAAAATGTATTTGTGCGGCGAGCTGAAAAAGGAGAGGAGAAGTGGAGGAAGGGGGACGAGGATGAGGAGAGAAACAGGAGGAGGAGGAGACGAGGAGGAGGGGGGGATGAGGATGAGGAGAGAAATAGGAGGAGGAGGAGACGAGGAGGAGGGGGATGAGGATGAGGAGAGAAAGAGGAGGAGGAGGAGACGAGGAGGAGGAGGAGGGGAGGAGGAGGAGAGAAAGAGGAGGAGGAGGAGACGAGGAGGAGGAGGAGGAGGAGGAGACGAGGAGGAGGAGGGGGAGATGTTGGCAGATTTCTTGTTTTGCTGCGTCTCGCTAGAACACTTTTGGCTTCGATCCTGCGGAAACAAAGAAAGTTCTAAAAGAAAGAAAGTTCAGAGATCAGAAGTCTGGAAAGTTTATGTCCTGTGAGCACAGATATATCCTCCTGATCCCACAGAAAACTACAAGCATTGTTCTTCTTCTGTGGCTGAGCGTGAGTTTATAAAACATACAGCCTTAATTATTAATCAGATAATAACTTTCTTCCACGGCGAATACACTGGTCTCCATAGTAACACTGGTCTGGTCTCCATAGTAACACTGGCCTGGTCTCCATAGTAACACTGGTCTGGTCTCCATAGTAACACTGGTCTGGTCTCTGTAGTAACACTGGTCTGGTCTCCGTAGTAACACTGGTCCGGTCTCCATAGTAACACTGGTCTGGTCTCAATAGTAACACTGGTCTGGTCTCCATAGTAACACTGGTCTGGTCTCCATAGTGACACTGGTCTGGTCTCCATAGTAACACTGGTCTGGTCTCCATAGTAACACTGGTCTGGTCTCCATAGTAACACTGGTCTAGTCTCCATAGTAACACTGGTCTAGTCTCCATAGTAACACTGGTCTGGTTTCCATAGTAACACTGGTCTGGTTTCCATAGTAACACTGGTCTGGTCTCCATAGTAACACTGGTCTAGTGTTCATTGTAACACTGGTCTGGTCTCCATAGTAACACTGGTCTGGTCTCCAAAGTAACACTGGTCTAGTCTCCATAGTAACACTGGTCTGGTCTCCATAGTAACACTGGTCTGGTCTCCATAGTAACACTGGTCTAGTCTCCAGTCAGACTAACAGTATAACTGGTCTAGTCTCCATAGTAACACTGGTCTAGTCTCCAGTCAGAATAACAGTATAACTGGTCTAGTCTCCAGAGTAACACTGGTCTAGTCTCCATAGAAACACTGGTCTAGTCTCCAGTCAGACTAACAGTATAACTGGTCTAGTCTCCAGAGTAACACTGGTCTAGTCTCCAGTCAAACTAACAGTAGTAACACTGGTCTAGTCTCCAGTCAGACTAACAGTAGTAACACTGGTCTAGTCTCCATAGTAACACTGGTCTAGTCTCCATAGAAACACTGGTCTAGTCTCTAGTCAGACTAACAGTTTAACTGGTCTAGTCTCCAGAGTAACACTGGTTTAGTCTCCATAGTAACACTGGTCTAGTCTCCATAGTAACACTGGTCTAGTCTCCAGTCAGACTAACAGTAACACTGGTCTAGTCTCCATAGTAACACATGGTCTAGTCTCCAGTCAGACTAACAGTAGTAACACTGGTCTAGTCTCCATAGTAACACTGGTCTAGTCTCCAGTCAGACTAACAGTAGTAACACTGGTCTAGTCTCCATAGTAACACTGGTCTAGTCTCCAGTCAGACTAACAGTAGTAACACTGGTCTAGTCTCCATAATAACACTGGTCTAGTCTCCAGTCAGACTAATAGTATAACTGGTCTCCGTAGTAACACTGGTCTAGTCTCCATAGTAACACTGGTCTGGTCTCCATTCAGACTAACAGTATAACTGGTGTAGTCTCCATAGCAACACAGGTCTCCGTAGTAACACTGGTCTAGTCTCCATAGTAACACTGGTCTAGTCTCCAGTCAGACTAACAGTAGTAACACTGGTCTAGTCTCCATAGTAACACTGGTCTTGTCTCCAGTCAGACTAACAGTAGTAACACTGGTCTAGTCTCCATAGCAACACTGGTCTAGTCTCCATTCAGACTAACAGTATAACTGGTGTAGTCTCCATAGCAACACAGGTCTCCGTAGTAACACTGGTCTAGTCTCCATAGTAACACTGGTCTGGTCTCCAGTCAGACTAACAGTAGTAACACTGGTCTAGTCTCCATAGTAACACTGGTCTAGTCTCCAGTCAGACTAACAGTAGTAACACTGGTCTAGTCTCCATAGCAACACTGGTCTAGTCTCCATTCAGACTAACAGTATAACTGGTGTAGTCTCCATAGCAACACAGGTCTCCGTAGTAACACTGGTCTAGTCTCCATAGTAACACTGGTCTAGTCTCCAGTCAGACTAACAGTAGTAACACTGGTCTAGTCTCCATAGTAACACTGGTCTAGTCTCCAGTCAGACTAACAGTAGTAACACTGGTCTAGTCTCCATAGCAACACTGGTCTAGTCTCCATTCAGACTAACAGTATAACTGGTGTAGTCTCCATAGCAACACAGGTCTCCGTAGTAACACTGGTCTAGTCTCCATAGTAACACTGGTCTAGTCTCCAGTCAGACTAACAGTATAACTGGTCTAGTCTCCGCAGTAACACTGGTCTAGTCTCCAGTCAAACTAACAGTAGTAACACTGGTCTAGTCTCCAGTCAGACTAACAGTAGTAACACTGGTCTAGTCTCCATAGTAACACTGGTCTAGTCTCCATTCAGACTAACAGTGTGAGTAGTAACTCAGGCCGACTCATTTCTCTGTACACATCAATGATGTGACTCTAGCTGCTTGTGATTGTCTGGTCCCCCTCTTCGCAGATGACACCGTTCTGTATTCTTCTGGCCCTTCTTTGGACACTGTGTTAACTCCTTGGTGACAAGGGGGCAGCATTTTCACGTCCGGATGAAATGCCCAATTTCAACTGCCTTTCTACTCATCCCCAGAAGATAAGATATGCATAGTATTAGTAGATGTGGATAGAAAACACTCGGAAGTTTCTAAAAACTGTTTGAATGATGTCTGTGAGTGTAACAGAACTTATGTAGCTGGCGAAAACCCCGAGGACAAACCATTTTTTTTTTGCCGTTTTTGCCCACCCAACTACCTCATCCTCATATTGCTATTTATTTTAGCCTTTTTCACCCCAGTATCTCTACTTGCACATTCGTCTTCGGCACATCTATCTCTCCAGTGTTGAATTGCTAAATTGTAATTACTTCACCACTATGGCCTGTTTATTGCCTTACCTCCCTAATCTTACCTCATTTGCACTCACTGTGTATATATTTTCTATTGTATGACTGTACCTTTGTTTATTCCATGTGTAACTCTGTGTTGTTGTTTGTGTCGCACTGCTTTATCTTGGCCAGGACGCAGTTGTAAATGAGAACTTGTTCTCAACTAGCCTACCTGGTTAAATAAAATAAAATAAAAAAATAATAATACAATTAAATAAAGGTTAAATAAAATTAAATTACATTTTTTTTTTAAATTCAATAAATTAAAAAATCACTGGTCTAGTCGTATGAAATGGCTGCCGCTGTCCTTGGTGCTGAAACAGACCACCCTACAAGTATGTAACCTTGGCTTAGTCAGAACGACTATAGGATCAGGAGCTTCCTGTTTCTGTAGTGAGACAGCTTGATGTACCAGGACACCCCCTGGACAGGACACTAGTCTATCTCCTGTTTCTGTAGGGAGACAGCTTGATGTACAGGACACCCCCTGGACAGGACACTAGTCTATCTCCTGTTTCTGTAGTGAGACAGCTTGATGTACCAGGACACCTCCTGGACAGGACACTAGTCTATCTCCTGTTTCTGTAGTGAGAGACAGGACACCCCTGGACAGGACACTAGTCTTTCTCCTGTTTCTGTAGTGAGAGACAGGACACCCCCTTGGACAGGACACTAGTCTATCTCCTGTTTCTGTAGTGAGACAGCTTGATGTACCAGGACACCTCCTGGACAGGACACTAGTCTATCTCCTGTTTCTGTAGTGAGAGACAGGACACCCCCTGGACAGGACACTAGTCTTTCTCCTGTTTCTGTAGTGAGAGACAGGACACCCCCTTGGACAGGACACTAGTCTATCTCCTGTTTCTGTAGTGAGACAGCTTGATGTACCAGGACACCTCCTGGACAGGACACTAGTCTATCTCCTGTTTCTGTAGTGAGAGACAGGACACCCCTGGACAGGACACTAGTCTATCTCCTGTTTCTGTAGTGAGAGACAGGACACCCCCTGGACAGGACACGAGTCTATCTCCTGTTTCTGTAGGGAGACAGCTTGATGTACCAGGACACCCCCTGGACAGGGCACTTGTCTTCCACAGGTCCTTAATGCTGAGTTCCAAGCAGAGTCACACCCATTTTTACAGACTTTGGTATGACAAAGGATCGAACCCACAGGTTGGACACTCTAACCACAAGGTCATTGATTTGGTTGCAGACTGCAAGTGTTCTGGCTGCAAGTGGTCATGGGAGAATGAGTCCTGGCTGCAAGTGGTCATGGGAGAATGAGTCCTGGCTGGGTCAAATACTGTCAGGGGATAAATCACATAGGGTTTCCCCTCAGGGCAGCCACAAGGCAGTATGAGTGGTCGATTCAATTAAAGTACTGAGTGATTGACGGACTCAGAGAAAGATAGGGAGAGAGAGAGAGCGAGAGAGAAAGATAGATTGATCAATAAAACAAGAGGGAGGGAGAGAGAGACAGAGAGAGAGAGACACAAAGAGAGAGAGAGACAGACAGACAGACAGACAGACAGACAGACAGACAGACAGACGGACAGACAGACAGACAGACAGACAGACAGACAGACAGACAGACAGACAGACAGACAGACAGACAGACAGACAGACAGACAGACAGACAGACAGACAGACAGACAGACAGACAGACACAGAGAGAGAGCAAGGAGGAGGGAGAGAGAGAGAGAGAGAGAGAGAGAGAGAGCGCAGGAGGACATAGAGTATTTGTATAAATATGTAATGTTATGATGCTCTCCAGGGAAGGGACCATACCAGTATCATGACACTAGTTAGTATCGTTTCAGGGAAACTTCTTTTGGAAAACGGCCCAGATATTGGAAACCAACATCTTTATGGGGCGGCAGGGTAGCCTAGTGGTTAGAGTGGAGGGGGCGGCAGGGTAGCCTAGTGGTTAGAGTGGAGGGGCAGGCAGGGTAGCCTAGTGGTTAGAGTGGAGGGCGGCAGGGTAGCCTAGTGGTTAGAGTGGAGGGGCGGCAGGGTAGCCTAGTGGTTAGAGTGGAGGGGGCGGCAGGGTAGCCTAGTGGTTAGAGTGGAGGGGCAGGCAGGGTAGCCTAGTGGTTAGAGTGGAGGGGCGGCAGGGTAGCCTAGTGGTTAGAGTGGAGGGGCAGGCAGGGTAGCCTAGTGGTTAGAGTGGAGGGGCGGCAGGGTAGCCTAGTGGTTAGAGTGGAGGGGCGGCAGGGTAGCCTAGTGGTTAGAGTGGAGGGGCAGGCAGGGTAGCCTAGTGGTTAGAGTGGAGGGGCGGCAGGGTAGCCTAGTGGTTAGAGTGGAGGGGCGGCAGGGTAGCCTAGTGGTTAGAGTGGAGGGGGCGGCAGGGTAGCCTAGTGGTTAGAGTGGAGGGGCTGGCAGGGTAGCCTAGTGGTTAGAGCGTTAGACTAGTAATCAAAAGGTTTGTGAGTTCGAATCCCTTCGCTGACAAGGTACAAATCTGTTGTTCTGCCCCTGAACAAGGCACTGTTCCTAGGCTGTCATTGAAAATAAGAGTTTGTTCTTAACTGACCTGCATAGTCAAATAAAAATCATGTTGTTGTCAGAGTTATTTATTTTGTAAGCTACAACACACAATATATTTTACATACAGCAGGTTTTATTTTTTATTTCTTAACAGAGGAAAACATATAGCAGGTCTGGTCAAAGCATTCATCTGCCCTCTCCATGAAACAGACCATGTGACCTCTCGCTGTCCATGAAACAGACCATGTGACCTCTCCCTCTCCATGAAACAGACCATGTGACCTCTCCCTCTCCATGAAACAGACCATGTGACCCCTCCCTCTCCCTCTCCATGAAACAGACCATGTGACCTCTCCCTCTCCATGAAACAGACCATGTGACCTCTCCCTCTCCATGAAACAGACCATGTGACCTCTCCCTCTCCTTGAAACAGACCATGTGACCTCCCTCTCCATGAAACAGACCATGTGACCTCTCTCTCTCCATGAAACAGACCATGTGACCTCTCCCTCTCCATGAAGCAGACCATGTGACCTCTCCCTCTCCATGAAACAGACCATGTGACCTCCCTCACACACTCCATGAAACAGACCATGTGACCTATCCCTCACACACTCCATGAAACAGGCCATGTGACCTCTCCCTCTCCATGAAACAGACCATGTGACCTCTCCCTCTCCATGAAACAGACCATGTGACCTCTCCCTCTCCATGAAGCAGACCATGTGACCTCTCCCTCTCCATGAAACAGACCATGTGACCTCTCCCTCTCCATGAAACAGACCATGTGACCTCTCCCTCTCCATGAAACAGACCATGTGACCTCTCCCTCTCCATGAAACAGGCCATGTGACCTCTCCCTCACACACTCCATGAAACATACCATGTGACCTCTCCCTCTCCATGAAACAGGCCATGTGACCCCTCCCTCACACACTCCATGAAACAGACCATGTGACCCCTCCCTCTCCATGAAACAGACCATGTGATCTCTCCCTCTCCCTCCCATTAAACAGACCATGTGACCTCTCCTCTCCATGAAACAGACCATGTGACCTCTCCTCTCCATGAAACAGACCATGTGACCTCTCCCTCTCCATGAAACAGACCATGTGACCTCTCCCTCTCCATGAAACAGACCATGTGACCCCTACCTCTCCATGAAACAGACCTTGTGACCTCTCCCTCACACACTCCATGAAACAGACCATGTGACCTCTCCCTCACACACTCCATGAAACAGACCATGTGACCTCTCCCTCACACACTCCATGAAACAGACCATGTGACCTCTCCCTCACACACTCCATGAAACAGACCATGTGACCTCCCTCACACACTCCATGAAACAGACCATGTGACCTCTCCCTCACACACTCCATGAACCAGACCATGTGACCTCTCCCTCACACACTCCATGAAACAGACCATGTGACCTCCCTCACACACTCCATGAAACAGACCTTGTGACCTCTCCCTCTCCATGAAACAGACCATGTGACATCCCCTCTCACACACTCCATGAAACAGACCATGTGACCTCTCTTAGATCCCCGCTGAATGACAGTGGTAGTGTGTATCCGTGTGCGTTCCCATGCCTCAACAACGGAAACAAAGCAGATTTTTAAACCAGGCAAGTCAGTTAAGAACAACTTATTATTTACAATGACGGCCAAGGAACAGTGGGGTTAACTGCCTTGTTCAGGGGAACAGTGGGTTAACTGCCTTGTTCAGGGGAACAGTGGGTTAACTGCCTTGTTCAGGGGAACAGTGGGTTAACTGCCTTGTTCAGGGGAACAGTGGGTTAACTGCCTTGTTCAGGGGAACAGTGGGTTAACTGACTTGTTCAGGGGAACAGTGGGTTAACTGCCTTGTTCAGGGAACAGTGGGTTAACTGCCTTGTTCAGGGGAACAGTGGGTTAACTGCCTTGTTCAGGGGAACAGTGGGTTAACTGCCTTGTTCAGGGGAACAGTGGGTTAACTGCCTTGTTCAGGGAACAGTGGGTTAACTGCCTTGTTCAGGGAACAGTGGGGTTAACTGCCTTGTTCAGGGGAACAGTGGGGTTAACTGCCTTGTTCAGGGAACAGTGGGGTTAACTGCCTTGTTCAGGGGAACAGTGGGGTTAACTGCCTTGTTCAGGGGAACAGTGGGGTTAACTGCCTTGTTCAGGGAACAGTGGGGTTAACTGCCTTGTTCAGGGGAACAGTGGGGTTAACTGCCTTGTTCAGGAACAGTGGGTTAACTGCCTTGTTCAGGGGAACAGTGGGGTTAACTGCCTTGTTCAGGGAACAGTGGGTTAACTGCCTTGTTCAGGGGAACAGTGGGTTAACTGCCTTGTTCAGGGGAACAGTGGGGTTAACTGCCTTGTTCAGGGAACAGTGGGGTTAACTGCCTTGTTCAGGGGAACAGTGGGGTTAACTGCCTTGTTCAGGGGAACAGTGGGGTTAACTGCCTTGTTCAGGGGAACAGTGGGTTAACTGCCTTGTTCAGGGGAACAGTGGGTTAACTGCCTTGTTCAGGGGAACAGTGGGGTTAACTGCCTTGTTCAGGGGAACAGTGGGGTTAACTGCCTTGTTCAGGGAACAGTGGGGTTAACTGCCTTGTTCAGGGGAACAGTGGGTTAACTGCCTTGTTCAGGGAACAGTGGGGTTAACTGCCTTGTTCAGGGGAACAGTGGGGTTAACTGCCTTGTTCAGGGGAACAGTGGGGTTAACTGCCTTGTTCAGGGGAACAGTGGGGTTAACTGCCTTGTTCAGGGGAACAGTGGGGTTAACTGCCTTGTTCAGGGGAACAGTGGGGTTAACTGCCTTGTTCAGGGGAACAGTGGGGTTAACTGCCTTGTTCAGGGGAACAGTGGGGTTAACTGCCTTGTTCAGGGGCGGAACGACAGATTTCTTACCTTGTCAGCTCTGGTGATTCGATCCACCAACCATTCGGTTACTGGCCCAACACTCTAACCACCAGGGCTACCTGTGGCCCCAGAGACATCAATATATCTACTGTATTTCTCACCTCTCTAGTAAACAAAGAAGCCTCATCATTTCTCAGAAACGTAAATCACATCCTCAGGAAATAGACCTGCTCTCTCTCTGAGTTCTGACACACATACAGTCTCCTCAAGGCGTCGTCCAAAATCGCACCCTATTCCCTAGTTTTGACCAGGTTCCGTGGTAAGTAGTGCACTATAAAAGGGAACAGGGCACCATTTGGGATGTACTCGTTTACCTTTTACCATAACGCCTACCAAACGGCACATTTGCGACCAACTGCGACCTGGCCAAGATAAAGCATAGCAGTGTGAACAGACAACAACACAGAGTTACACATGGAGTAAACAACAAACAAGTCAATAACACAGTAGAAAAAAGAAAAAAAGAGACTATATACAGGGTATTACGGTACAGAGTCAATGTGGAGGCTATATACAGGGTATTACGGTACAGAGTCAATGTGGAGGCTATATACAGGGTATTACGGTACAGAGTCAATGTGGAGACTATATACAGGGTATTACGGTACAGAGTCACTGTGTAGACTATATACAGGGTATTACGGTACAGAGTCAATGTGGAGGCTATATACAGGGTATTACGGTACAGAGTCAATGTGGAGGCTATATACAGGGGGTACCGGTACAGAGTCAATGTGGAGGCTATATACAGGGGGTACGGTACAGAGTCAATGTGGAGGTTATATACAGGGGTACCGGTACAGAGTCAATGTGGAGGCTATATACAGGGTATTACGGTACAGAGTCAATGTGGAGGCTATATACAGGGTATTACGGTACAGAGTCAATGTGGAGGCTATATACAGGGGTACCAGTACAGAGTCAATGTGGAGGCTATATACAGGGGTACCGGTACAGAGTCAATGTGGAGGCTATATACAGGGGTACTGGTACAGAGTCAATGTGGAGACTATATACAGGGGTACCGGTACAGAGTCAATGTGGAGGTTATATACAGGGTGCTACGGTACAGAGTCAATGTGGAGGCTATATACAGGGGGTACCGGTACAGAGTCAATGTGGAGGCTATATACAGGGGGTACCAGTACAGAGTCAATGTGGAGGTTATATACAGGGGGTACCGGTACAGAGTCAATGTGGAGGTTATATACAGGGGGTACCGGTACAGAGTCAATGTGGAGGTTATATACAGGGGGTACCGGTACAGAGTCAATGTGGAGGCTATATACAGGGGGTACCGGTACAGAGTCAATGTGGAGGCTATATAGAGGGGGTACCGGTACAGAGTCAATGTGGAGACTATATACAGGGGGTACCGGTACAGAGTCAATGTGGAGGCTATATACAGGGGGTACCGGTACAGAGTCAATGTGGAGGTTATATACAGGGGGTACCGGTGCAGAGTCAATGTGGAGGTTATATACAGGGTGCTACGGTACAGAGTCAATGTGGAGACTATATACAGGGGGTACCGGTACAGAGTCAATGTGGAGGTCATATACAGGGTGCTACGGTACAGAGTCAATGTGGAGACTATATACAGGGGTACCGGTACAGAGTCAATGTGGAAGCTATATACAGGGGGTACAGGTACAGAGTCAATGTGGAGGTTATATACAGGGGTACCGGTGCAGAGTCAATGTGGAGGTTATATACAGGGTGCTACGGTACAGAGTCAATGTGGAGACTATATACAGGGGGTACCGGTACAGAGTCAATGTGGAGGTTATATACAGGGGGTACCAGTACAGAGTCAATGTGGAGGCTATATACAGGGTTTACCGGTACAGAGTCAATGTGGAGGCTATATACAGGGTATTACGGTACAGAGTCAATGTGGAGGCTATATACAGGGTATTACGGTACAGAGTCAATGTGGAGGCTAGATACAGGGGTTACCGGTACAGAGTCAATGTGGAGGCTAAATACATGGGGTACCGGTACAGAGTCAATGTGGAGGCTATATACAGGGGGTACCGGTACAGAGTCAATGTGGAGGCTATATACAGGGGGTACCGGTACAGAGTCAATGTGGAGGCTATATACAGGGGTTACCGGTACAGAGTCAATGTGGAGGCTATATACAGGGGGTACCGGTACTGAGTCAATGTGGAGGCTATATACAGGGGGTTCTATAGTCAATGTGGAGGCTATATACAGGGGGTCTATAGTCAATGTGGAGGCTAAATACAGGGGGTTCTATAGTCAATGTGGAGGCTATATACAGGGGTTCTATAGTCAATGTGGAGGCTATATACAGGGGTCTATAGTCAATGCGGAGGCTATATACAGGGGTCTATAGTCAATGTGGAGGCTATATACAGGGGGTACCGGTACAGAGTCAATGTGGAGGTTATATACAGGGGGTACCGGTACAGAGTCAATGTGGAGGTTATATACAGGGGGTACCGGTACAGAGTCAATGTGGAGGCTATATACAGGGGTTACCGGTACAGAGTCAATGTGGAGGCTATATAGAGGGGGTACTGGTACAGAGTCAATGTGGAGACTATATACAGGGGGTACCAGTACAGAGTCAATGTGGAGGTTATATACAGGGGGTACCGGTACAGAGTCAATGTGGAGGCTATATACAGGGGGTACCAGTACAGTGTCAATGTGGAGACTACATACAGGGGGTACCGGTACAGAGTCAATGTGGAGGTTATATACAGGGGGTATCGGTACAGAGTCAATGTGGAGGTTATATACAGGGTGCTACGGTACAGAGTCAATGTGGAGACTATATACAGGGGGTACCGGTACAGAGTCAATGTGGAGTTTATATACAGGGTGCTACGGTACAGAGTCAATGTGGAGACTATATACAGGGGGTACCGGTACAGAGTCAATGTGGAGGCTATATACAGGGGGTACCGGTACAGAGTCAATGTGGAGGTTATATACAGGGGGTACCGGTGCAGAGTCAATGTGGAGGTTATATACAGGGTGCTACGGTACAGAGTCAATGTGGAGACTATATACAGGGGGTACCGGTACAGAGTCAATGTGGAGGTCATATACAGGGTGCTACGGTACAGAGTCAATGTGTAGACTATATACAGGGGTACCTGTACAGAGTCAATGTGGAGGCTATATACAGGGGGTACCGGTACAGAGTCAATGTGGAGGTTATATACAGGGGGTACCGGTGCAGAGTCAATGTGGAGGTTATATACAGGGTGCTACGGTACAGAGTCAATGTGGAGACTATATACAGGGGGTACCGGTACAGAGTCAATGTGGAGGTTATATACAGGGGGTACCAGTACAGAGTCAATGTGGAGGCTATATACAGGGTTTACCGGTACAGAGTCAATGTGGAGGCTATATACAGGGTATTACGGTACAGAGTCAATGTGGAGGCTATATACAGGGTATTACGGTACAGAGTCAATGTGGAGGCTAGATACAGGGGTTACCGGTACAGAGTCAATGTGGAGGCTAAATACATGGGGTACCGGTACAGAGTCAATGTGGAGGCTATATACAGGGGGTACCGGTACAGAGTCAATGTGGAGGCTAGATACAGGGGGTACCGGTAAAGAGTCAATGTGGAGGCTATATACAGGGGTTACCGGTACAGAGTCAATGTGGAGGCTATATACAGGGGGTACCGGTACAGAGTCAATGTGGAGGCTATATACAGGGGGTACCGGTACAGAGTCAATGTGGAGGCTATATACAGGGGGTACCGGTACTGAGTCAATGTGGAGGCTATATACAGGGGTTCTATAGTCAATGTGGAGGCTATATACAGGGGGTCTATAGTCAATGTGGAGGCTAAATACAGTGGGTTCTATAGTCAATGTGGAGGCTATATACAGGGGTTCTATAGTCAATGTGGAGGCTATATACAGGGGGTCTATAGTCAATGCGGAGGCTATATACAGGGGGTTCTATAGTCAATGTGGAGGCTATATACAGGGGGTTCTATAGTCAATGTGGAGGCTATATACAGGGGGTCTATAGTCAATGTGGAGGCTATATACAGGGGGTTCTATAGTCAATGTGGAGGCTATATACAGGGGGTTCTATAGTCAATGTGGAGGCTATATACAGGGGTTCTATAGTCAATGTGAAGGCTATATACAGGGGGTCTATAGTCAATGTGGAGGCTATATACAGGGGGTCTATAGTCAATGTGAAGGCTATATACAGGGGGTCTATAGTCAATGTGAAGGCTATATACAGGGGTTCTATAGTCAATGTGGAGGCTATATACAGGGGTTCTATAGTCAATGTGGAGGCTATATACAGGGGTTCTATAGTCAATGTGGAGGCTATATACAGGGGGTCTATAGTCAATGCGGAGGCTATATACAGGGGGTTCTATAGTCAATGTGGAGGCTATATACAGGGGTTCTATAGTCAATGTGGAGGCTATATACAGGGGTCTATAGTCAATGTGGAGGCTAAATACAGTGGGTTCTATAGTCAATGTGGAGGCTATATACAGGGGGTCTATAGTCAATGTGGAGGCTATATACAGGGGTTCTATAGTCAATGTGGAGGCTATATACAGGGGTCTATAGTCAATGTGGAGGCTATATACAGGGGGTCTATAGTCAATGTGAAGGCTATATACAGGGGGTCTATAGTCAATGTGGAGGCTATATACAGGGGGTCTATAGTCAATGTGGAGGCTATATACAGGGGTCTATAGTCAATGTGAAGGCTATATACAGGGGGTCTATAGTCAATGTGAAGGCTATATACAGGGGGTCTATAGTCAATGTGAAGGCTATATACAGGGGGTCTATAGTCAATGCGGAGGCTATATACAGGGGTTCTATAGTCAATGTGGAGGCTATATACAGGGGGTTCTATAGTCAATGTGGAGGCTATATACAGGGGTCTATAGTCAATGTGGAGGCTATATACAGGGGTTCTATAGTCAATGTGGAGGCTATATACAGGGGGTCTATAGTCAATGTGGAGGCTATATACAGGGGGTCTATAGTCAATGTGAAGGCTATATACGGGGGTCTATAGTCAATGTGAAGGCTATATACAGGGGGTCTATAGTCAATGTGAAGGCTATATACAGGGGGTCTATAGTCAATGTGAAGGCTATATACAGGGGGTCTATAGTCAATGTGAAGGCTATATACAGGGGGTTCTATAGTCAATGTGGAGGCTATATACAGGGGTTCTATAGTCAATGTGAAGGCTATATACAGGGGGTCTATAGTCAATGTGAAGGCTATATACAGGGGTTCTATAGTCAATGTGAAGGCTATATACAGGGGGTTCTATAGTCAATGTGAAGGCTATATACAGGGGGTCTATAGTCAATGTGGAGGCTATATACAGGGGGTTCTATAGTCAATGTGGAGGCTATATACAGGGGGTCTATAGTCAATGTGGAGGCTATATACAGGGGGTCTATAGTCAATGCGGAGGCTATATACAGGGGTTCTATAGTCAATGTGGAGGCTATATACAGGGGTCTATAGTCAATGCGGAGGCTATATACAGGGGTCTATAGTCAATGTGGAGGCTATATACAGGGGGTCTATAGTCAATGTGAAGGCTAAATACAGGGGGTCTATAGTCAATGTGAAGGCTATATACAGGGGTTCTATAGTCAATGTGGAGGCTATATACAGGGGGTCTATAGTCAATGTGAAGGCTATATACAGGGGGTTCTATAGTCAATGTGGAGGCTATATACAGGGGGTCTATAGTCAATGTGAAGGCTATATACAGGGGGTCTATAGTCAATGTGAAGGCTATATACAGGGGGTTCTATAGTCAATGTGGAGGCTATATACAGGGGTCTATAGTCAATGTGGAGGCTATATACAGGGGGTCTATAGTCAATGTGGAGGCTATATACAGGGGGTCTATAGTCAATGTGAAGGCTATATACAGGGGTTCTATAGTCAATGTGAAGGCTATATACAGGGGTTCTATAGTCAATGTGGAGGCTATATACAGGGGTTCTATAGTCAATGTGGAGGCTATATACAGGGGTCTATAGTCAATGTGGAGGCTATATACAGGGGTCTATAGTCAATGTGGAGGCTATATACAGGGGGTTCTATAGTCAATGTGGAGGCTATATACAGGGGGTCTATAGTCAATGTGGAGGCTATATACAGGGGGTTCTATAGTCAATGTGGAGGCTATATACAGGGGTTCTATAGTCAATGTGGAGGCTATATACAGGGGGTTCTATAGTCAATGTGGAGGCTATATACAGGGGGTCTATAGTCAATGTGGAGGCTATATACAGGGGGTCTATAGTCAATGTGGAGGCTATATACAGGGGGTCTATAGTCAATGTGAAGGCTATATACAGGGGGTCTATAGTCAATGCGGAGGCTATATACAGGGGGTCTATAGTCAATGTGAAGGCTATATACAGGGGGTCTATAGTCAATGTGGAGGCTATATACAGGGGTTCTATAGTCAATGTGGAGGCTATATACAGGGGTTCTATAGTCAATGTGAAGGCTATATACAGGGGGTTCTATAGTCAATGTGAAGGCTATATACAGGGGTTCTATAGTCAATGTGGAGGCTATATACAGGGGGTCTATAGTCAATGTGGAGGCTATATACAGGGGTTCTATAGTCAATGTGAAGGCTATATACAGGGGTCTATAGTCAATGTGAAGGCTATATACAGGGGGTCTATAGTCAATGTGAAGGCTATATACAGGGGGTCTATAGTCAATGTGGAGGCTATATACAGGGGTTCTATAGTCAATGTGAAGGCTATATACAGGGGTTCTATAGTCAATGTGAAGGCTATATACAGGGGTCTATAGTCAATGTGGAGGCTATATACAGGGGGTCTATAGTCAATGTGAAGGCTATATACAGGGGTCTATAGTCAATGTGAAGGCTATATACAGGGGGTCTATAGTCAATGTGAAGGCTATATACAGGGGGTCTATAGTCAATGTGAAGGCTATATACAGGGGGTCTATAGTCAATGTGAAGGCTATATACAGGGGGTCTATAGTCAATGTGAAGGCTATATACAGGGGTCTATAGTCAATGTGAAGGCTATATACAGGGGGTCTATAGTCAATGTGGAGGCTATATACAGGGGGTTCTATAGTCAATGTGAAGGCTATATACAGGGGTCTATAGTCAATGTGAAGGCTATATACAGGGGGTCTATAGTCAATGTGAAGGCTATATACAGGGGTTCTATAGTCAATGTGGAGGCTATATACAGGGGGTCTATAGTCAATGTGAAGGCTATATACAGGGGGTCTATAGTCAATGTGAAGGCTAAATACAGGGGGTCTATAGTCAATGTGAAGGCTATATACAGGGGGTCTATAGTCAATGTGAAGGCTATATACAGGGGTTCTATAGTCAATGTGAAGGCTATATACAGGGGGTCTATAGTCAATGTGAAGACTATATACAGGGGGTCTATAGTCAATGTGGAGTCTATATACAGGGGGTCTATAGTCAATGTGAAGGCTATATACAGGGGTCTATAGTCAATGTGGAGGCTATATACAGGGGGTTCTATAGTCAATGTGAAGGCTATATACAGGGGGTCTATAGTCAATGTGAAGGCTATATACAGGGGTCTATAGTCAATGTGGAGGCTATATACAGGGGTCTATAGTCAATGTGAAGGCTATATACAGGGGGTCTATAGTCAATGTGGAGGCTATATACAGGGGTTCTATAGTCAATGTGAAGGCTATATACAGGGGGTCTATAGTCAATGTGAAGGCTATATACAGGGGTTCTATAGTCAATGTGAAGGCTATATACAGGGGGTCTATAGTCAATGTGAAGGCTATATACAGGGGTTCTATAGTCAATGTGAAGGCTATATACAGGGGGTCTATAGTCAATGTGGAGGCTATATACAGGGGTCTATAGTCAATGTGAAGGCTATATACAGGGGGTTCTATAGTCAATGTGAAGGCTATATACAGGGGTCTATAGTCAATGTGGAGGCTATATACAGGGTATTACGGTACAGAGTCAATGTGGAGGCCATATACAGGGGTACAGAATCAATCTGCGGGGTCACCGTTTAGTCGGCTTATTGAGGTCATATGTACATGGCCATTTGAAGTGAATAGATGATACACAGGGAGTAGCAGCAGCGTAAAATGATAGGGCCATCTCTCTCCTGTGACACTCACACAGTCAGTCAGACAGACAGACACACACACACAC
This sequence comes from Oncorhynchus tshawytscha, assembly GCF_018296145.1. Taxonomy (NCBI): domain Eukaryota; kingdom Metazoa; phylum Chordata; class Actinopteri; order Salmoniformes; family Salmonidae; genus Oncorhynchus; species Oncorhynchus tshawytscha. The sequence continues at coordinate 25,887 of NW_024608696.1, read as the reverse complement.
GGCCTGACAGACAGACAGACAGACACACACAACGTCCTGAGTCATCTCTCTCTTTATTACACACAGACACATACAGATATGAATGTGTTAATGTGTCTGTCTGCTAATGTGTCTGTCTGCTAATGTGTCTGTGTGCTAATGTGTCTGTGTGCTAATGTGTCTGTGTGCTAATGTGTCTGTGTGCTAATGTGTCTGTCTGCTAATGTGTCTGTCTGCTAATGTGTCTGTGTGCTAATGTGTCTGTCTGCTAATGTGTCTGTCTGCTAATGTGTCTGTCTGCTAATGTGTCTGTCTGCTAATGTGTCTGTCTGCCAATGTGTCTGTCTGCTAATGTGTCTGTGTGCTAATGTGTCTGTGTGCTAATGTGTCTGTGTGCTAATGTGTCTGTGTGCTAATGTGTCTGTCTGCTAATGTGTCTGTGTGCTAATGTGTCTGTGTGCTAATGTGTCTGTCTGCTAATGTGTCTGTCTGCCAATGTGTCTGTCTGCTAATGTGTCTGTGTGCTAATGTGTCTGTCTGCTAATGTGTCTGTCTGTTAATGTGTCTGTGTGCTAATGTGTCTGTGTGCTAAAGTGTCTGTGTGCTAATGTGTTTGTATGTTTATGTGTCTGTGTGCTAATGTGTCTGTCTGCTAATGTGTCTGTGTGCTAATGTGTCTGTGTGCTAATGTGTCTGTGTGCTAATGTGTCTGTGTGCTAATGTGTCTGTGTGCTAATGTGTCTGTCTGCTAATGTGTCTGTGTGCTAATGTGTCTGTCTGCTAATGTGTCTGTGTGCTAATGTGTCTGTGTGCTAATGTGTCTGTGTGCTAATGTGTCTGTCTGCTAATGTGTCTGTGTGCTAATGTGTCTGTGTGCTAATGTGTCTGTGTGCTAATGTGTCTGTGTGCTAATGTGTCTGTGTGCTAATGTGTCTGTGTGCTAATGTGTCTGTGTGCTTGTATTCTGGAATTAGTGCGTGTTGTAAGTCTTCATGATGACTGCTTTTGTTGGGCTATTTTTCACTGAGTCATGTCAGAGAGAGAGAGAGAGAGAGAGAGAGAGAGAGAGAGAGAGAAAGTTGGACAGAGAGTGAACAGAGAAGGAGAGAGACGGACAGAGAGAAAGAGAGAGAGAGAGAGAGAGAGAGAGAGAGAGAGAGACAGAGAGAGAGAGAGAGAGACAGAGAGAGAGACAGAGAGAGAGAGAAAGTTGGACAGAGAGTGAACAGAGAAGGAGAGAGACGGACAGAGAGAAAGAGAGAGATAGAGATAGAGAGAGAGAGAGAGAGAGAGAGAAAAGTTGGACAGAGAGTGAACAGAGAAGGAGAGAGACGGACAGAGAGAAAGAGAGAGAGAGAGAAATAGAAAGCGAGATTTTTTTCTGTGAGTCAGTGAGCAGGCTAGTAATCATAGACTACATTAATCATAGACTACATTAATCATAGACTACATTAATCATAGACTACATTAATCATAGACTACAGTTTAACAACACCGTACATTTGGTGCTTTGGAAATCTTTGTCAATTCTCCATTCAAATCTTTCCTAACATCACATTTCTATTGAGGAACAACAAGACATTATCAGCCTGAAGAAAGTACAGGAGGAGGACTTGCTAATATTTCAACTCCCCCCCCCAACTTCCTCTCCTGTCTCTCTACCAGCCTCATCCCTCGCTCCGCTGGTCTGTCCTCACCTGTTGGGCCACAGGGACGATTACATAATTTGTCTCTGTCTCTCTCTGTCTCTCTCTGTCTCTCTCTCTCTCTCATGAGAAACATATGCCAAAATTGCCAAAGCAAGTGAAGTGTAACATCTGCTTCAAACTCACACCCTCAAACCCCTAGATCCCCCTATTGCCTGGACTACTTTACTAGCCTTTCCCTGCCTGTTCTGTTGCCCCTTTGTTGCCCCCTGGACCCAGCTACCTGCCTCCTCCTGTGTATGACCTTCTGCCTGCCCCTGGACCCAGCTACCTGCCCCTGGACCCAGCTACCTGCCTCCTCCTGTGGTCCTTTACATTAAACACCAGCTGCGCTGTTGTTCCGTTTTGTTCCGTGTCTTATATTTCTAGGTGTTTGGCCGGCTATGGTTCTCAATCAGGGACAGCTGTCTATCGTTGTCTCTGATTGGGAACCATACTTAGGCAGCCCTTTTTCCCTCCTGTGATTGTGGGTAGTTATCTTTGTTAGTGGCACTGTGAGCTTTACGGTTGTTTCTTCGTTTCTTGTTTTGTTGGTGACATTTACTGAAATAAAAGAGACCGATCACCACGCTGCACTTTGGTCCACTTCTTTCGACGGCCATGACAGGTTGCCCTTTTCTTGTGGCAACAGGTCACACATCTTGCTGCTGTGCTGATGGCAGACTGTGCTATTTCACCCAGTAGATATGGGAGTTTATCAAACTTGGGTTGGTTTTCAAATTGTTTGTGGGTCTGTGTAATCTGAGGGCAATATGTCTCTCTAATATGGTCATACATTGGGCAGGAGGTTAGGAAGTGCAGCTCAGTTTCCACCTCATTTTGTGGGCAGTGAGCACATAGCCTGTCTTCTCTTGAGAGCCATGTCTGCCTACGGCGGCCTTTCTCAATAGCAAGGCTATGCTCACTGAGTCTGTACATAGTCAAGGCTTTCCTTAATTTTGGGTCAGTCACAGTGGTCAGGTATTCTGCCACTGTGTACTCTCTGTGTAGGGACAAATAGAATTCTAGTTTGCTCTGGTTTTGTTATTTCTTTCCAATGTGTTAAGTAATTATCTTTTTGTTTTCTCATGATTTGGTTGGGTCTAATTGTGTTGCTGTCCTGGGGCTCTGTGGGGTGTGTTTGTGAGCAGAGCCCCAGGACCAGCTTGCTTAGGGACTCTTCTCCAGGTTCATCTCTCTGTAGGTGATGGCTTTGTTATGGAAGGTTTGGGAATCGCTTCCTTTTAGGTGGTTGTAGAATTTAATCTCTCTTTTCTGGATTTTTATAATTAGCGGGTATCAGCCTAAATCTGCTCTGCATGCATAATTTGGTATTTTCCGTTTGTACACACAGGATATTTTTACAGATTTCTGCATACAGAGTCTCAATTTGGTGTTTGTCCCATTTTATGAATTACTGTTTGGACCCGAGACCTCACAACCGTAAAGGGCAATAGGATCTATGACAGATTCAAGTGTTTTCTAGCCAGATCCCAATTGGTGTGTCAATTTTATGTTCCTTTTGATGGCATAGAATGCCCTTCTTCTTCTCTCAGCTCATTCACAGCTTTGTGGAAGTTACCTGTGGCGATGATGTCTAGACAAAGGTTATGTATCGTTTTTTGTGTGCTCTAGGGCAACAGTGTCTAGATGGAATTTGTATTTGTGGTCCTGGTGACTGGACCTTTTTTGGAACACCATTATTTTGGTCTTACTGAGATTTACTGTCAGGGCCCAGGTCTGACAGAATCTGTGCAGAAGATCTAGGTGCTGCTGTGGGCCCTCCTTGGTTGGTGACAGAGACACCACATCAACTTACTGAGATTTACTGTCAGGGCCCAGGTCTGTCAGGGCCCAGGTCTGTCAGGGCCCAGGTCTGTCAGGGCCCAGGTCTGTTGGTGACAGAGACACCACATCATCAGCAAAGGAAGTTGTCTGAAAGGGAAAAGGGATTGTTTTTGAATTTGTTGCCTAATTGTTTATTTGGTTTCCAAACTGCATTCCTTCCATCTATAGCATTTCTTAATGTAACTCAGTTCCTTTGGCTTTGATGCCTCGTGGTTGAGTATTTCTCTGTTTAAGTAGACTGTGATTTGCTGTGGTCTGATAGGGGTGTCAGTGGGCTGACTGTGAACGCTCTGAGAGACTCTGGGTTGAGGTCAGTGATAAAGTAGTCTACAGTACTACTGCCAAGAGATGAACTATAGGTGTACCTACCATAGGAGTCCCCTCGAAGCCTACCGTTGACTATGTACATACCCAGCGTGCGACAGAGCTGCAGGAGTTGTGACCCGTTTTTGTTGGTTATGTTGTCGTAATTGTGCCCAGGGGGACATTGGGGTGGAAATGCTGTCACCTCAAGGCAGGTGTTTGTCCCCCTGTGTGCTGAGGGTGTCACGTTCTTGTCCGGTTCTGACATTTAGGTCGCCACAGACTTGTACATGCCCCTGAGCTTGGAAATGATCGACCCCCCCTCCTCTCTCTCTCTCTCTCTCCTTGTCTCTCTCTCTCTCTCTCCCTGTCTCTCTGTCTCTCTCTCTCTCTCCCTGTCTCTCTGTCTCTCTCTCTCTCTCCCTGTCTCTCTGTCTCTGTCTCTCTCTCCCTGTCTCTCTGTCTCTCTCTCTCCCCATCTCTCTGTCTCTCTCTCCCTGTCTCTCTGTCTCTCTCTCTCTCTCTCTCCCCGTCTCTCTGTCTCTCTCTCCCTCTCTCTCTGTCTCTCTCTCTCCCTGTCTCTCTCTCTCTCTCCCTGTCTCTCTCTCTCTCCCTCTCTCTGTCTCTCTCTCTCTCTCCCTGTCTCTCCCTCTCTCCCTGTCTCTCTGTCTCTCTCTCTCTCCCCGTCTCTCTGTCTCTCTCTCTGTCCCTGTCTCTCTCTCTCTCCCCGTCTCTCTGTCTCTCTCTCTCTCTGTCCCTGTCTCTCTCTCTCTCTCCCTGTCTCTCTCTCTCCTGTCTCTCTCTCTCTCCCTCTCTCTCTCTCTCTCTCTCTCTCTCTCCCTGTCTCTCTCTCTCTTTCCCTGTCTCTCTCTCTCTTTCCCTGTCTCTGTCTCTCTCTCTCTCCCTCTCTCTCTGTCTCTCTCTCTCTCTCCCTGTCTCTCTCTCTCTCTCCCTGTCTCTGTCTCTCTCTCTCTCCCTGTCTCCCTCTCTCCCTGTCTCTCTGTCTCTCTCTCTCTCTCCCCCGTCTCTGTCTCTCTCTCTCTCTGTCCCTGTCTCTCTCTCTCTCCCCATCTCTCTGTCTCTCTGAATCAATATTCCCCTGTGCCAGTTCTTAAACATCTCCCTTCTCCGCCTCCAATCCAATTAATCGTTGTGGTCACACCTCCCCCGCACACACACACAACCACACACACACACACACACACACACAACCACACACACACACACACACAGACACACGAGTGAAGAACAGCCCTCTAAAATGGTGACAATCAATTAGATTACACCACTTCCTGTTAAGCAAAGCAACACATTGTTTCTGACAAAGGGAAGTGTTAGACAGAAGCTGTGTGTGTTCTTCTTCATTATTCATTACAATGCTGCTATATTCTGGCTTTGAACCCCATGGATGTGCTTCAACGAACGATGGCAATTTAGCCACGAAGCGAACTGTGGCAGAATCATACCAACACTGTAGGCCATGTTCTACCAACTGTAACAGAATCATACCATCACTGTAGGCCATGTTCTACCAACTGTAACAGAATCATACCATCACTGTAGGCCATGTTCTACCAACTGTAACAGAATCATACCATCACTGTAGGCCATGTTCTACCAACTGTAACAGAATCATACCATCACTGTAGGCCATGTTCTACCAACTGTAACAGAATCATACCATCACTGTAGGCCATGTTCTACCAACTGTAACAGAATCATACCAACACTGTAGACCATGTTCTACCAACTGTAACAGAATCATACCAACACTGTAGGCCATGTTCTACCAACTGTAACAGAATCATACCATGTTCTACCAACTGTAACAGAATCATACCAACACTGCAGGCCATGTTCTACCAACTGTAACAGAATCATACCAACACTGCAGGCCATGTTCTACCAACTGTATCAGAATCATACCAACACTGCAGGCCATGTTCTACCAACTGTAACATAATCATACCAACACTGTAGACCATGTTCTACCAACTGTAACATAATCATACCAGCACGGCAGGCCATGTTCTACCAACTGTAACAGAATCATACCATGTTCTACCAACTGTAACAGAATCATACCAACACTAGGCCATGTTCTACCAACTGTAACAGAATCATACCATGTTCTACCAACTGTAACATAATCATACCAACACGGCAGGCCATGTTCTACCAACTGTAACAGAATCATACCATGTTCTACCAACTGTAACAGAATCATACCAACACTAGGCCATGTTCTACCAACTGTAACAGAATCATACCATGTTCTACCAACTGTAACATAATCATACCAACACTGCAGGCCATGTTCTACCAACTGTAACAGAATCATACCATGTTCTACCAACTGTAACAGAATCATACCAACACTGCAGGCCATGTTCTACCAACTGTAACAGAATCATACCAACACTGCAGGCCATGTTCTACCAACTGTAACATAATCATACCAACACTGTAGACCATGTAGCAGAATCATACCATGTTCTACCAACTGTGGCACTGATTGGCCATAATGACCATTGTCATGTTTGTAGGACAAAGGGGGAGGCTTGCAAGCCAAAGAACACCATCCCAACCGTGAAGCATGGGGGTGGCAGCATCATGTTGTGGGGGTGCTTTGCTGCAGGAGGTACTGGTGCACTTCACAAAATAGATGACATCACGAGGCAGAAAAATTATGTGGATATATATTGAAGCAACATCTCAAGATATCTGTCAGGGAGTTAAGGCTTGGTCAAAAGCTTCCAAATGGACAATGACCCCAAGCATACTTCCAATGTTGTGGCAAATTGACTAAGGACAACAAAGTCAAGGTATTGGAGAGCCATCACAAAGCCCTGACCTCAATCCTATAGACAATTTGTGGGCCGAACTGAAAAACCGTGTGTGAGCAAGGAGGCCTACAAACCTGATTCCGTTACACCTGCTCTGCCAGGAGGAATGGGACAAAATTCACCCAACTTATTGTGGGAAGCTTGTAGAAGGCTACCCGAAACGTTTGACATTAGTTAAACAATTTAAAGGCAATGCTACTAAATACTAATTGTGTGTATGTGTGTATGTATGTATGTATGTATGTATGTATGTATGTATGTATGTATGTATGTATGTATGTATGTATGTATGTATGTATGTATGTATGTATGTATGTATGTATGTATGTATGTATGTATGTATGTATGTATGTATATGTATGTGTGTATGTATGTATGTATGTATGTATGTATGTATGTATGTATGTATGTATGTATGTATGTATGTATGTATGTACAGTGCCTTGCGGAAGTATTCGGCCCCCTTGAACTTTGTGACCTTTTGCCACATTTCAGGCTTCAACCATAAAGATATAAAACTGTATTTTTTTGTGAAGAATCAACAACAAGTGGGACACAATCATGAAGTGGAACGACATTTATTGGATATTTCAATTTTTTTTAACAAATCAAAAACTGAAAAATTGGGCGCGCAAAATTAGGCGGAGCAGTTGCCGTACCAGGCGGTGATACAGCCCACCAGGATGCTCTCGATTGTGCATCTGTAGAAGTTTGTGAGTGCTTTTGGTGACAAGCCGAATTTCTTCAGCCTCCTGAGGTTGAAGAGGCGCTGCTGCGCCTTCTTCACGATGCTGTCTGTGTGAGTGGACCAATTCAGTTTGTCTGTGATGTCTGTGATGTGTATGCCGAGGAACTTAAAACTTGCTACCCTCTCCACTACTGTTCCATCGATGTGGATAGGGGGGTGTTCCCTCTGCTGTTTCCTGAAGTCCACAATCATCTCCTTAGTTTTGTTGACGTTGAGTGTGAGGTTATTTTCCTGACACCACACTCCGAGGGCCCTCACCTCCTCCCTGTAGGCCGTCTCGTCGTTGTTGGTAATCAAGCCTACCACTGTTGTGTCGTCCGCAAACTTGATGATTGAGTTGGAGGCGTGCGTGGCCACGCAGTCGTGGGTGAACAGGGAGTACAGGAGAGGGCTCAGAACGCACCCTTGTGGGGCCCCAGTGTTGAGGATCAGCGGGGAGGAGATGTTGTTGCCTACCCTCACCACCTGGGGGCGGCCCGTCAGGAAGTCCAGTACCCAGTTGCACAGGGCAGGGTCGAGACCCAGGGTCTCGAGCTTGATGACGAGCTTGGAGGGTACTATGGTGTTGAATGCCGAGCTGTAGTCAATTAACAGCATTCTCACATAGGTATTCCTCTTGCCCAGATGGGTTAGGGCAGTGTGCAGTGTGGTTGAGATTGCATCGTCTGTGGACCTATTTGGGCGGTAAGCAAATTGGAGTGGGTCTAGGGTGTCAGGTAGGGTGGAGGTGATATGGTCCTTGACTAGTCTCTCAAAGCACTTCATGATGACGGAAGTGAGTGCTACGGGGCGGTAGTCGTTTAGCTCAGTTACCTTAGCTTTCTTGGGAACAGGAACAATGGTGGCCCTCTTGAAGCATGTGGGAACAGCAGACTGGTATAGGGATTGATTGAATATGTCCGTAAACACACCGGCCAGCTGGTCTGCGCATGCTCTGAGGGCGCGGCTGGGGATGCCGTCTGGGCCTGCAGCCTTGCGAGGGTTAACACGTTTAAATGTCTTACTCACCTCGGCTGCAGTGAAGGAGAGACCGCATGTTTTCGTTGCAGGCCGTGTCAGTGGCACTGTATTGTCCTCAAAGCGGGCAAAAAAGTTATTTAGTCTGCCTGGGAGCAAGACATCCTGGTCCGTGACTGGGCTGGATTTCTTCCTGTAGTCCGTGATTGACTGTAGACCCTGACACATGCCTCTTGTGTCTGAGCCGTTGAATTGAGATTCTACTTTGTCTCTTTACTGACGCTTAGCTTGTTTGATAGCCTTGCGGAGGGAATAGCTGCACTGTTTGTATTCGGTCATGTTACCAGACACCTTGCCCTGATTAAAAGCAGTGGTTCGCGCTTTCAGTTTCACGCGAATGCTGCCATCAATCCACGGTTTCTGGTTAGGGAATGTTTTAATCGTTGCTATGGGAATGACATCTTCAACGCACATTCTAATGAACTCGCACACCGAATCAGCGTATTCGTCAATATTGTTATCTGACGCAATACGAAACATATCCCAGTCCACGTGATGGAAGCAGTCTTGGAGTGTGGAGTCAGCTTGGTCGGACCAGCGTTGGACAGACCTCAGCGTGGGAGCATCTTGTTTTAGTTTCTGTCTGTATGCAGGGATCAACAAAATGGAGTCGTGGTCAGCTTTTCTGAAAGGGGGGCGGGGCAGGGCCTTATATGTGTCGCGGAAGTTAGAGTAACAATGATCCAAGGTCTTTCCACCCCTGGTTGCGCAATCGATATGCTGATAAAATTTAGGGAGTCTTGTTTTCAGATTAGCCTTGTTAAAATCCCCAGCTACAATGAATGCAGCCTCTGGATAAATGGTTTCCAGTTTGCAAAGAGTTAAATAAAGTTCGTTCAGAGCCATCGATGTGTCTGCTTGGGGGATATATACGGCTGTGATTATAATCGAAGAGAATTCTCTTGGTAGATAATGCGGTCTACATTTGATTGTGAGGAATTCTAAATCAGGTGAACAGAAGGATTTGAGTTCCTGTATGTTTCTTTCATCACACCATGTCACGTTAGTCATAAGGCATACGCCCCCGCCCCTCTTCTTACCAGAAAGATGTTTGTTTCTGTCGGCGCGATGCGTGGAGAAACCCGCTGGCTGCACCGCTTCGGATAGCGTCTCTCCAGTGAGCCATGTTTCCGTGAAGCAAAGAACGTTATAGTCTCTGATGTCCCTCTGGAATGCTACCCTTGCTCGGATTTCATCAACCTTGTTGTCAAGAGACTGGACATTGGCAAGAAGAATGCTAGGGAGTGGTGCACGGTGTGCCCGTCTCCGGAGTCTGACCAGAAGACCGCCTCGTTTCCCTCTTTTTCGGAGTCGTTGTTTTGGGTCGCTGCATGGGATCCACTCCGTTGTCCTGTTTGTAAGGCAGAACACAGGATCCGCGTTGCGAAAAACATATTCTTGGTCGTACTGATGGTGAGTTGACGCTGATATTATATTCAGTAGTTCTTCTCGACTGTATGTAATGAAACCTAAGATGACCTGGGGTACCAATGTAAGAAATAACACGTAAAAAAACAAAAAACTGCATAGTTTCCTAGGAACACGAAGCGAGGCGTCCATCTCTGTCGGCGCCGGAAGTGTTCTAATCTCTATAGAAGTGTTCCAATACCACCTGTTTTACGGTACGCTGCAGGGACCGCGGTAGAATGATCAGACCCCAGACCCCCCCAGACCCCGTGAATGATCAGATCCTGTGTTTTACAGTACGCTGCAGGGACCGCGGTAGAATGATCAGACCCCGTGTTTTACGGTACGCTGCAGGCACCGCGGTAGACTGATCAGACCCCAGACCCCCAGACCCGTGAATGATCAGATCCTGTGTTTTACGGTGCGCTGCAGGGACCGCGGTAGAATGATCAGACCCCGTGTTTTACGGTATGCTGCAGGCACCGAGGTAGAATGATCAGACCCCGTGTGTGGCGGTACACTGCAGGGACCGCGGTAGAGTGATCAGACCCCGTGTGTGGCGGTACGCTGCAGGGACCGCGGTAGAATGATCAGACCCGTGTGTGGCGGTACGCTGCAGGGACCGCGGTAGAGTGATCAGACCCGTGTGTGGCGGTGCGCTGCAGGGACCGCGGTAGAGTGATCAGACCCCGTGTGTGGCGGTACGCTGCAGGGACCGTGGTAGAGTGATCAGACCCCGTGTGTGGCGGTACGCTGCAGGGACCGCGGTAGAGTGATCAGACCCCGTGTGTGGCGGTACGCTGCAGGGACCGCGGTAGAATGATCAGACCCTGTGTGTGGCGGTACACTGCAGGGACCGCGGTAGAATGATCAGACCCCGTGTGTGGCGGTACGCTGCAGGGACCGCGGTAGAGTGATCAGACCCCGTGTGTGGCATGTACGTGTCCAATGGTTCCAGACGACTATGAGCCGTTATAACAAGGTAAAGCATGTTTGTGACAGGTCATTATAATGCCTTATACCTCTACAGGCTTCATGTACAGTGTTACATTATAGCTTATTGCTACAACAGCTGTGGCACTGAGTTCAGTTCTAACACACTGGAACTTGGCTCGCTAGGTGTGTGGCTGTGGCTGTGTGTGTCTGTGTGGCTGTGTGTGTCTGTGTGGCTGTGTGTGTCTGTGTATGTCTCTGTGTGTGTGTGTGTGTTACAGTGTGTGTCTGTGTGGCTGTGTGTGTGTGTGGCTGTGTGTGTGTGTGTGTGTCTGTGTGTGTTACAGTGTGTTTTGTATGTTACAGTGTGTGTGTGTGTCTGTATGTGTTACAGTGTGTGTGTGTCTGTGTGTGTTACAGTGTGTGTGTGCGTGTCTGTGTGTGTTACAGTGTGTGTCTGTGTGGCTGTGTGTGTGTGTGGCTGTGGCTGTGGGTGTGTGTATGTGTGTGTTACAGTGTGTGTCTGTGTGGCTGTGTGTGTGTGTGGCTGTGGCTGTGGGTGTGTGTCTGTGTGTGTTACAGTGTGTTTTGTATGTTACAGTGTGTGTGTGTGTCTGTATGTGTTACAGTGTGTGTGTGTCAGTGTGTGTTACAGTGTGTGTCTGTGTGGCTGTGTGTGTGTGTGGCTGTGGCTGTGGGTGTGTGTGTTACAATGTGTTTGTGTGTTTTGTGTGTGTCACAATGTGTGTGTGTGTGTGTGTGTCTGTGTGTGTGTGTGTGTGTGTGTTACAGTGTGTTTTGTGTGTGTGTGTGTGTCTGTGTGTGTGCGTGTGGGTGTGTTACAGTGTGTTATGTGTGTTTTGTGTGTGTCACAATGTGTGTGTGTCTGTGTGTGTGTGTGTGTGTGTGCGTGTGTGTCTGTGTGTGTGTGTGTGTTACAGTGTGTGTGTGTGTGTGTGTGTGTGTGTGTGTGTGTGTGTGTGTGTGTGTGTGTGTGTGTGTGTGATATTGAGTGTGGACTCTAGTATGGCTCAGCATGAGTGTGTGAGTGAAGGACCTCAGGAAAAAGCACTCAATTCAAACTCCTTCACTGGAGCTGTCTGTATTATATGGAGAGACCGATCGAACTGTGTGAAAAAACAAAATGGCTTCAACCCTCAAATATGTTTCTGTTGTCAGTCTGGTTACAACGATGGATTTGAGTGCTGTCCTGGTCTCAGCTGAGGTTGTAATGAGATAATGAGTGCTGTCCTGGTCTCACAGTGAATAGCTGAGGTTATAATGAGATAATGAGTGCTGTCCTGGTCTCAGGGTGAATAGCTGAGGTTATAATGAGATAATGAGTGCTGTCCTGGTCTCAGGGTGAATAGCTGAGGTTATAATGAGATAATGAGTGCTGTCCTGATCTCAGGGTGAATAGCTGAGGTTATAATGAGATAATGAGTGCTGTCCTGATCTCAGCTGAGGTTATAATGAGATAATGAGTGCTGTCCTGATCTCAGGGTGAATAGCTGAGGTTATAATGAGATAATGAGTGCTGTCCTGGTCTCAGCTGAGGTTGTAATGAGATAATGAGTGCTGTCCTGGTCTCAGGGTGAATAGCTGAGGTTATAATGAGATAATGAGTGCTGTCCTGGTCTCAGGGTGAATAGCTGAGGTTATAATGAGATAATGATTGCTGTCCTGATCTCAGGGTGAATAGCTGAGGATATAATGAGATAATGAGAGCTGTCCTGGTCTCAGGGTGAATAGCTGAGGTTATAATGAGATAATGAGTGCTGTCCTGGTCTCAGGGTGAATAGCTGAGGTTATAATGAGATAATGAGTGCTGTCCTGGTCTCAGGGTGAATAGCTGAGGTTATAATGAGATAATGAGTGCTGTCCTGGTCTCAGGGTGAATAGCTGAGGATATAATGAGATAATGAGTGCTGTCCTGATCTCAGCTGAGGTTATAATGAGATAATGAGTGCTGTCCTTGTCTCACGGTGAATAGCTGAGGTTATAATGAGATAATGAGTGCTGTCCTGATCTCAGGGTGAATAGCTGAGGTTATAATGACATAATGAGTGCTGTCCTGGTCTCAGCTGAGGTTATAATGAGATAATGAGTGCTGTCCTGGTCTCAGCTGAGTATATAATGAGATAATGAGTGCTGTCCTGATCTCAGCTGAGGTTATAATGAGATAATGAGTGCTGTCCTGGTCTCAGGGTGAATAGCTGAGGTTGTAATGAGATAATGAGTGCTGTCCTGGTCTCAGCTGAGGTTATAATGAGATAATGAGTGCTGTCCTGGTCTCAGGGTGAATAGCTGAGGTTGTAATGAGATAATGAGTGCTGTCCTGGTCTCACGTGAATAGCTGAGGTTATAATGAGATAATGAGTGCTGTCCTGATCTCAGGGTGAATAGCTGAGGTTATAATGAGATAATGAGAGCTGTCCTGGTCTCACGGTGAATAGCTGAGGTTATAATGAGATAATGAGTGCTGTCCTGATCTCAGGGTGAATAGCTGAGGTTATAATGAGATAATGAGTGCTGTCCTGATCTCAGCTGAGGTTATAATGAGATAATGAGTGCTGTCCTGATCTCAGCTGACGTTATAATGAGATAATTAGAGCTGTCCT
>NW_024608696.1:0-7500 GCF_018296145.1 Oncorhynchus tshawytscha | reverse complement strand
GACAGGAAGACGAAGTAGGACATTCTAACTGTTAGTGCTGCTGAAGACAGGAAGACGAAGTTGGACATTCTAACTGTTAGTGCTGCTGAAGACAGGAAGACGAAGTAGGACATTCTAACTGTTAGTGCTGCTGAAGACAGGAAGACGAAGTAGGACATTCTAACTGTTAGTGCTGCTGAAGACAGGAAGACGAAGTAGGACATTCTAACTGTTAGTGCTGCTGAAGACAGGAAGACGAAGTAGGACATTCTAACTGTTAGTGCTGCTGAAGACAGGAAGACGAAGTAGGACATTCTAACTGTTAGTGCTGCTGAAGACAGGACGACGAAGTAGGACATTCTAACTGTTAGTGCTGCTGAAGACAGGAAGACGAAGTAGGACATTCTAACTGTTAGTGCTGCTGAAGACAGGAAGACGAAGTAGGACATTCTAACTGTTAGTGCTGCTGAAGACAGGAAGACGAAGTAGGACATTCTAACTGTTAGTGCTGCTGAAGACAGGAAGACGAAGTAGGACATTCTAACTGTTAGTGCTGCTGAAGACAGGAAGACGAAGTAGGACATTCTAACTGTTAGTGCTGCTGAAGACAGGAAGACGAAGTAGTACATTCTAACTGTTAGTGCTGCTGAAGACAGGAAGACGAAGTAGGACATTCTAACTGTTAGTGCTGCTGAAGACAGGACGACGAAGTAGGACATTCTAACTGTTAGTGCTGCTGAAGACAGGAAGACGAAGTAGGACATTCTAACTGTTAGTGCTGCTGAAGACAGGAAGACGAAGTAGGACAGTCTAACTGTTAGTGCTGCTGAAGACAGGAAGACGAAGTAGGACATTCTAACTGTTAGTGCTGCTGAAGACAGGAAGACGAAGTAGGACATTCTAACTGTTAGTGCTGCTGAAGACAGGACGACGAAGTAGGACATTCTAACTGTTAGTGCTGCTGAAGACAGGACGACGAAGTAGGACATTCTAACTGTTAGTGCTGCTGAAGACAGGAAGACGAAGTAGGACATTCTAACTGTTAGTGCTGCTGAAGACAGGAAGACGAAGTAGGACATTCTAACTGTTAGTGCTGCTGAAGACAGGAAGACGAAGTAGGACATTCTAACTGTTAGTGCTGCTGAAGACAGGAAGACGAAGTAGGACATTCTAACTGTTAGTGCTGCTGAAGACAGGAAGACGAAGTAGGACATTCTAGCCTCATAACTGGACAGTGGCGACTTTATGTTCTAAACTTTAAGTTATGTCCTTTATGTTCTAGACTTTAAGTTATGTCCTTTATGTTCTAGACTTTAAGTTATGTCCTTTATGTTCTAGACTTTAATTTATGTCCTTTATGTTCTAGACTTTAAGTTATGTCCTTTATGTTCTAGACTTTAAGTTATGTCCTTTATGTTCTAGACTTTAAGTTATGTCCTTTATGTTCTAGACTTTAAGTTATGACCTTTATGTTCTAGACTTTAAGTTATGACCTTTATGTTCTAGACTTTACGTTATGACCTTTATGTTCTAGACTTTACGTTATGTCCTTTGTTCTAGACTTTACGTTATGACCTTTATGTTCTAGACTTTACGTTATGACCTTTATGTTCTAGACTTTACTTATGTCCTTTATGTTCTAGACTTTACGTTATGACCTTTATGTTCTAGACTTTACGTTATGTCCTTTATGTTCTAGACTTTACGTTATGTCCTTTATGTTCTAGACTTTACGTTATGTCCTTTATGTTCTAGACTTTACGTTATGACCTTTATGTTCTAGACTTTACGTTATGACCTTTATGTTCTAGACTTTACGTTATGTCCTTTATGTTCTAGACTTTACGTTATGTCCTTTATGTTCTAGACTTTACGTTATGACCTTTATGTTCTAGACTTTACGTTATGACCTTTATGTTCTAGACTTTACGTTATGTCCTTTATGTTCTAGACTTTACGTTATGACCTTTATGTTCTAGACTTTACATTATGACCTTTATGTTCTAGACTTTACGTTATGTCCTTTATGTTCTAGACTTTACGTTATGACCTTTATGTAGTGTTATAGTTACAGTTATTTTCTAAGTCCACGTTTTATTTCATTAGATTGTTTTATTTAATAAATATGCCTCTAAAGGCTATTAGCCCACACAGGTCTTACAAGATCTCTATGTATTGTTTACCATTTTGTTTTCCATTCAGCAGAACTCTTGTACAGTGTATTTTCAAAGGATCCTAACTGTACAGTGTATTTTCACAGACTGTTGAAGGACAAAGGATCCTAACTGTACAGTGTATTTTCACAGACTGTTGAAGGACAAAGGATCCTAACTGTACAGTGTATTTTCACAGACTGTTGAAGGACAAAGGATCCTAACTGTACAGTGTATTTTCAAAGGATCCTAACTGTACAGTGTATTTTCAAAGGATCCTAACTGTACAGTGTATTTTCACAGACTGTTGAAGGACAAAGGATCCTAACTAGAATGTTGAAGGACAAAGGATCCTAACTGTACAGTGGATTTTCACAGAAGCATGATGTGATTTATTGTGAGACTTTTTTCTTTCTTTCTCACAAAGCACAAGGTGTCAATTTGTTGTATATATAAATCAATCATCAATAGGCCTAAATATTCAGTAAGCTAAATGAATGATGTTAAAGAAACAGTCATTGGTCAATAAAACGTTTGTAGAGAAAAAATAGGGACCTGTTAAGTTGAGTTTTAGGGGTTTGTGTGCCGGGCCTTTTCACTCCATCACACAGAGTCGGTCGGTTGAGGAGGGGTCATTAGCAATTGCAGGTGTTTGCAGGTCAACAAAAAAGCTGACCCACGCAACATTAGCGTGGACGCCTGTGACTGTCTTTGTGTTTGTGCCTGTATGTGTGTGTGTCTGTGTGTGTGTGTGTGTTTGTGCCTGCATGTGTGTGTGTCTTTGTGTGTGTGTGTGTGTGTGTGTGTGTGTGTGTGTGTGTGTGTGTGTGTGTGTGTGTGTGTGTGTGAGTGTGTGTGTGTGTGTGTGTGTGTGTGTTTGTGTGCCTGCATGTGTGTGTGTCTGTGTGTGTGTGTGTGTTTGTGCCTGCATGTGTGTGTGCCTGCATGTGTGTGTGTGCTGTGTGTGTGTGTGTGTGTGTGTGTGTGTGTGTGTGTGTGTGTGTGTCTGTGTCTGTGTCTGTGTCTCTGCGTGTGTGTGTGTGTGTGACAGATGTAGCCCAGTGATTCACCCTCTCAAAAGTACATTCTGTACTTTCTGAATCAGAACCAAAATAACAACAACAACAGCCAACCAGAACACAGGGTCAACATTGGTCTGTATAAAAGACCAACTGAAGCAAGATATGACGAACCACAATACGATGCCAAGCGAGTCTATAACCCAAAGGAGAATCGTTCCTCAATCTTTTGGGTAAAGCTTCAATGGAAACATTCAAATGTCCCGATACTCAATTTAAAATATATACAATATATATGAAAACGACAGCTTTGGTCATTTGGTTTGGTGTAAATTGGAGTGAAGGGGGGAGGGGCGGGAGACATCACAGATGAAACCTTTAACATCATTACAAGTCCTGTTCAACCAGGTCAGCGAATGAACACGTTAGCAGATTTCCACCATGCCTCTGCTTTCTAACAGAGAATATTAAGCCAAAAATACAGTAGTGAGATTTTTTTTTTTTCAAAATCCCCAGCACCTTGACAACGTCTTGACAGCACCTTGACAACGACCAGCTGGCGAGTAACAGGAGGAGAGGTTTCCGTGGTAACCCCGGCCGTCTATCAAAACGAGAGGATATTTTCTTCTTCTTCTCCTTCTGTTCCTCTTCAACAGATATATTTTTTTAACTGGTCAGGATTTCTACTAGCGTCTCTACTCATATCCGTATCGTATGAATTCAGTGTTGCAGCTTGATTACATTTAAAGGCAACGTGGGACTGTGGAGGTTGAGACCGTAGAAATAGAATTATAGAAAAGAAATAGATCTCACCCACTCAGTTCAATGATCGTATATAATGGTATATAATGGTATATACTGGTATATACTGGTATATACTGGTATATAATGGTATATAATGGTATATAATGGTATATACTGGTATATACTGGTATATAATGGTATATAATGGTATATAATGGTTCAATGGTATATGATGGTATATAATGGTATATAATGGTATATAATGGTTTAATGGTATATGATGGTATTAAATGGTATATAATGGTATATAATGGTATACAATCGTATATAATGGTATATAATGGTATGTAATGATATTTTAATGGTATATAATGGTATATAATCATATATAATGGTATATAATGGTTTAATGGTATATAATGGTATATAATGGTATGTAATGGTATGTAATGGTATATAATGGTATATAATCGTATATAATGGTATATGATGGTATATGATGGTATATAATGGAATATAATGGTATATAATGGTTCAATGGTATATGATGGTATTAAATGGTATATAATGGTATATAATGGTATATAATGGTATATAATGGTATATAATGGTATATAATGGTTTAATGGTATATGATGGTATTAAATGGTATATAATGGTATATAATCGTATATAATGGTATATAATGGTATGTAATGGTATATAATGGTATATAATGGTATATAATGGTATATGATGGTATTTAATGGTATGTAATGATATTTTAATGGTATATAATGGTATATAATCATATATAATGGTATTTAATGGTGTAAAGGTATATAATGGTATAAAATGGTATACAATGGTATATAATCGTATATAATGGTTTAATGGTATATAATGGTATATAATGGTATTAAATGGTATATAATGGTATTAAATGGTATATAATGGTATATAATAGTATATAATGGTTTAATGGTATATAATGGTATATAATTATATATAATGGTATATAATGGTTTAAATGGTATTCAATGGTATATAATGGTATATAATGGTATATAATGGTATATGATGGTATATGATGGTATATAATGGTATATGATGGTATATAATGGTATATAATGGTATATAATGGTATATAATCGTCTATTCAATGGTATATAAATGGTATATAACCAGGAGGACTGGCAAACCCTTTCTATTGATTCTTTTTCTATGTTTGAGACCCTGGTTGTAAATTAAACCATCTCTCAGTCCTTTAGTCTTCTCCTTCAATTTGTTAACGAGAGGAGGAATTAACCAGGAGAGAGAGGAAATATCAACCAGGGGAGAGAGAGGAGATATCAACCAGGGTAGAAGATATCAACAAGGGGAGAGAGGAGATATCAACCAGGGAGAGAGGAGATATCAACCAGGGGAGAGAGGAGATATCAACCAGGGTAGAGAGGAGATATCAACCAGGGGAGAGAGAGGAGATATCAACCAGGGGAGAGAGATATCAACCAGGGAGAGAGGAGATATCAACCAGGGTAGAGAGGAGATATCAACCAGGGGAGAGGGAGATATCAACCAGGGTAGAGAGGAGATATCAACCAGGGTAGAGAGGAGATCAACCAGGGATAATATCAACCAGGGTAGAGAGGAGGACCGATCAACCAGGGTAGAGAGGAGGTATCAACCAGGGTAGAGGAGATATCAACCAGGGTAGAGAGGGAGATATCAACCAGGAGTGAGAGAGAGATATCAACCAGGGTAGAGAGGAGATATCAACCAGGGTAGAGAGGAGATATCAACCAGGGGAGAGGAGATATCAACCAGGGTAGAGAGGAGATATCAACCAGGGTAGAGAGGAGATATCAACCAGGGGAGGAGGAGATATCAACCAGGAGTAGAGAGGAGATATCAACCAGGGTAGAGAGGAGATATCAACCAGGGTAGAGAGGAGATATCAACCAGGGAGTAGAGAGGAGGATATCAGCCAGGGTAGAGAGGAGATATCAACCAGGGTAGAGAGGAGATATCAACCAGGGTAGAGAGGAGACCGATCAACCAGGGTAGAGGAGGATATCAACCAGGGTAGAGAGGAGATATCAACCAGGGTAGAGAGGAGATATCAACCAGGGTAGAGGAGAGATATCAACCAGGGTAGAGAGGAGATATCAACCAGGGTAGAGAGGAGATATCAACCAGGGAGAGAGGAGATATCAACCAGGGTCAACCAGGGTAGAGAGGAGATATCAACCAGGGTAGAGAGGAGATATCAACCAGGGGAGAGGAGATATCAGCCAGGGTAGAGATATCAACCAGGGTAGAGAGAGAGATATCAACCAGGGTAGAGGAGATATCAACCAGGGTAGAGATATCCCAGAGGGAGGGGAGAATCAACCAGGGTAGAGAGAGGGTAGAGAATTCAACCAGGGTAGAGAGGGGAGAGAGGTATCAACCAGGGAGAGAGAGGAGGTATCAACCAGGGTAGAGAGGAGATATCAACCAGGGGAGAGAGGAGATATCAACCAGGGTAGAGAGGGAGCTATTAACCAGGGGAGGAGATATCAGCCAGGGTAGAGAGGGATATCAACCAGGGGAGAGGAGATATCAACCAGGGTAGAGAGGAGGTATCAACCAGGGGAGAAGGTAGGGGAGATATTAACCAGGGTAGAGAGGGAGCTATTAACCAGGGGAGAGTGTGCTCCAGGGTAGAGAGGAGATATCAACAGGGTAGAGAGGCTATCAACCAGGGTAGAGAGGAGGCTATCAACCGGGTAGAGGAGCTATCAACCAGGGTAGAGATAGGAGATATCAGCCAGGGTAGAGAGAGGATATTAACCAGGGTAGAGAGGAGATATCGATCAACCAGGGGGGGAGAGAGGCAATCAACCAGGGTAGAGGCCTATTAGCCAGGGTAGGAGATCAACCAGGGAGGAGAGGAGATATCAACCAGGGTAGAGAGGAGCAATTAACCAAGAGTAGAGAGAGGCGATCAACCAGGGAGAGAGAGGAGCGATCAACCAGGGAGGAGAGAGGAGCGATCAACCAGGGAGAAGGAGGAGACCAGGGGATCAACCAGGGTAGAGAGAGGTATCAACCAGGGTAGAAGGAAGATATCAACCAGGGTAGAGAGAGGAGATATCAACCAGGAGTAGAGGAGATATTAACCAGGGTAGAGAGGAGATATCAACCAGGGGGGAGAGGAGCTATTAGCCAGGGGAGAGGAGGGATCAACCAGTGAGGAGTTCAACCAGGGGAGAGAGATATTAACCAGGGTGAAGAGCTATTAACCAGGGAGAGAGAGTATTAACCAGGGGAGAGAGAGGACGATCAACCAGGGTAGAGAGGAGATATTAACCAGGGTAGAGAGGAGATGTCAACCAGGGTGAGAGAGAGGAGCTATCAACCAGGGTAGAGAGGAGATATCAACCAGGGTAGAAGGAGATATCAACCAGGGAGAGAGAGATGTCAACCAGGGGTAGAGAGGAGATATCAACCAGGGGGAGAGAGGAGATATCAACCAGGGAGGAGAGATATCAACCAGGGTAGAGAGAGATATCAACCAGGGGAGAGAGGAGATATCAACCAGGGGGGAGAGGAGATATCAACCAGGGTAGGAGAGATTAACC
>NW_024608695.1:52500-75245 GCF_018296145.1 Oncorhynchus tshawytscha | reverse complement strand
GACAAATATTGTGACAAGGAGGGGGACATTATCATTACAAACACTGACAGTTAGCCTCACTAAGAACACGGTTTACCTACTGCATTCTACCTGCTGCATCCTACCTGCTGCTCCCTACCTGCTGTATCCTACCTGCTGCATCCTACCTGCTGCTCCCTACCTGCTGCATCCTACCTGCTGCATCCTACCTGCTGCATCCTACCTGCTGAATCCTACCTGCTGAATCCTACCTGCTGCACCCTACCTGCTGCTCCCTACCTGCTGCATCCTACCTGCTGAATCCTAGCTGCTGCATCCTACCTGCTGCTCCCTACCTGCTGAATCCTAGCTGCTGCATCCTACCTGCTGCTCCCTACCTGCTGTATCCTACCTGCTGCATCCTACCTGCTGCATCCTACCTGCTGTACCTGCTGCATCCTACCTGCTGCTCCCTACCTGCTGTATCCTACCTGCTGCATCCTACCTGCTTCATCCTACCTGCTGCATCCTACCTGCTGTATCCTACCTGCTGCTCCCTACCTGCTGCATCCTACCTGCTGCATTTTACCTGCTGCATAACTGCTGCTCCTACCTGCTGCATCCTACCTGCTGCATTCTACCTGCTGTATCCTACCTGCTGCATCCTACCTGCTGCTCCCTACCTCCTGTTAAAGAACGATGCTGTCTCTCTGAGGCATCCCTTCCTGCTGCCTTCTAGGTGTTAAAGAACGATGTAAACAAGCAGAGACACTTCGTGTAAACAAATAACAAGACTGCCTTTGAAATACAAAAACATTTTCATTATTCCAAATATTCATCACAAACATAGAAAATACACCAACAAACGGCCAGAGACGCCTCATTATTCCAAATATTCATCACAAACATAGAAAATACACAACCAACAGCCAGAGACGCCTCATTATTCCAAATATTCATCACAAACATAGAAAATACACCAACAAACAGCCAGACGCCTCATTATTCCAAATATTCATCACAAACATAGAAAATACACCAACAAACAGCCAGAGACGCCTCATTATTCCAAATATTCATCACAAACATAGAAAATACACCAACAAACAGCCAGAGACGCCTCATTATTCCAAATATTCATCACAAACATAGAAAATACACCAACAAACAGCCAGACGCCTCATTATTCCAAATATTCATCACAAACATAGAAAATACACCAACAAACGGCCAGAGACGCCTCATTATTCCAAATATTCATCACAAACATAGAAAATACACCAACAAACGGCCAGACGCCTCATTATTCCAAATATTCATCACAAACATAGAAAATACACCAACAAACGGCCAGAGACGCCTCATTATTCCAAATATTCATCACAAACATAGAAAATACACCAACAAACGGCCAGAGACGCCTCATTATTCCAAATATTCATCACAAACATAGAAAATACACCAACCAACAGCCAGAGACGCCTCATTGAAATGATCAAACATCATCCCTCATCATTCTAAACATCATTCAGAAAACGCATCAGTGGTTTCAGCGCCTGTTTATTGGTCACATATATCCCTCTGATGACATCATCAACAAGAGACGATCGAGAGTTTAAAGTTGATAGTTCTCACAGTGTCTTCCTTCCTCTGCCTCTCCTCCCACCTCTCTTTCCCCCTCCCACCTCTCTTTCCCCCTCCCTTCCCTCGGTTGGCCCCTAAACACTGACTGGGCCGTTACCATGGCGACCCCGCTGTCACCGTCGCTGTCGTCCCCGGAACTGCTGCTGTCATTCTGCTCCGTCCTATTAGGGAGGAGTTTAGGTTGAGATACTCCATTATTAGGAGGAGGAAGCACTTCTTTCCTCTGCTGGCTGGCTCCTCCCACAGCCAGGTTGGCCCCTCCCATATTCTGACTAAACACTCCTACTTTCTCTCTTTCTTGGCTGGCCACTCCCACATCATGGTTGGCTCTTCCCACATCCTCTTGAGCAGGCTTACTGACCTCTGCCCCCAGGAACCCCCCTGTCCCCTCCACCTCTCCCTTCCTCTGCTTTGGCTCTGACCCCTTCCCTCTTTTAGCCTTGGACGGAGAGCCAGTCCCCTCTTCTTCCTCTTCCCTCCCTCCGTCCTCCCTCTCTTCCCTCCCTCCGTCCTCCCTCTCTTCCCTCCCTCCGTCCTCCCTCTCCTCCCTCCCTCCGTCCTCCCTCTCTTTCCTCTTTATACAGGTGACAGCCCGGCGGAGGCGCTGGCTCTTGATGGCCTGTCTCTCCTGCTGCTCCAGACGGAAGAACGAGTCGATACGCAGCTGGGTCTACAGGGAGGGAGGAGGCGAGAGGAGGAGGGAGGGGGGGAGAGGAGGGGAGAGGAGGGGAGAGAAGGGGGGAGAGAAGCACGGAGGGGAGAGAAGGACGGAGGGGGAGAGGAGGAGGGAAGAGAAGGAGGGGGGAGAGGGAAGAGGAAGGAGGAGAGAGGGGGAGGGAGAGGGAAGAGGAAGGAGGAGAGAGGGGAGGGAGGAGGGGAGAGAAGGAGGTATTCAGGACAGATCAGGAAATTGGGAAGGAGGAGGAGAGAAGGGTGGAGGAGGTATTCAGGACAGATCAGAGGCTAATTGAGACAAATTCACAATAAATTCACTATTATACCCAAGTCATTCTCAATCTCTACTTGCAATAATTACTACCAACCATTGATCCAGACTAATACCTATTGATCAGGACTAATGCCTATTGATCCAGACCTATACCTATTGATCCAGACTAATACCTATTGATCCAGACTAATGCCTATTGATCCAGACTAATACCTATTGATCCAGACTAATGCCTATTGATCCAGACTAATACCTATTGATCCAGACTAATACCTATTGATCCAGACTAATACCTATTGATCCAGACTAATACCTGTTGATCCAGACTAATACCTGTTGATCCAGACTAATGCCTATTGATCCAGACTAATACCTATTGATCCAGACTAATACCCATTGATCCAGACTAATACCTATTGATCCAGACCTGTTGATCCAGACTAATACCTATTGATCCAGACTAATACCTATTGATCCAGACTAATACCTATTGATCCAGACTAATACCTAATACCTGTTGATCCAGACTAATACTTATTGATCCAGACTAATACCTGTTGATCCAGACTAATACCTGTTGTGTGTTGAGCTGTTTGATAACAGGATGTAGAGTCTCTTCTGTCTTCCTGCTGTTCCAACCAAAACGACTCTCACAGAACGTAGGCTGAGGGTTGAGGAAAACTGGTCCCAAAGACGACACAGAACATCCCCCCCCAACACACACACACACACACACACACACAGAGACACACACACACACACAGAGACACACACACACACACAGAGACACACACACACACACTGATACACACAGAGACACACAGAGACACACACACACACACACACACACACAAACACACACAAACACACACACTCTCCTAGAGGATATTCCTTGAGGAGGTCGAGGTGTGGGCGGCCCCAGCTAAAGGAGCTTTCTGATAGGTCGACGCTGGGCTGCAGGTAGGCAGTTGCCACGGCAGGGTTGGGGAAGCCCGGCCGCAGCTGAAGCCCTCTCAGTTTCCTCTTGACCTTGGAGTCACGGGGGTCAGAGGTCAGACGTTGCTGCTGCTGGGCCAAGGACCACCACTCACTGGAAGGGTAAACGGAGACAGAAAGCACAGACAGACCGAGTCAAGCAAAACAGCTGTGTCTCTGTGATCTCTGAGGGAATTGAACCCACAACCATAGCTAAAGTCACACTGGCCAACTGAGTCACACAGGACCACTCATTCACTATTCATCACCACACAATACCCTGAACCCACCCAGAACACTAGACACCAACCCCCCCACCAGACCACCAGACACCAACCCCCCACCAGACCACTAGACACCAACCACCCCACCCAGACCACTAGACACCAACCCCCCACCACCAGACCACTAGACACCAACCCCCCACCACCACCAGACCACTAGCCACCAACCCCCCACCACCAGACCACCAGACACCAACCCCCACCACCACCAGACCACCAGACACCAACCCCCCCCCACCCAGACCACTAGACACCAACCACCCCACCCAGACCACTAGACACCAACCCCCCACCACCAGACCACTAGACACCAACCCCCACCACCACCAGACCACTAGACACCAACCCCCCACCACCAGACCACTAGACACCAACCCCCCACCACCACCAGACCACCAGACACCAACCCCCCACCAGACACCAACCCCCCCACCAGACCACCAGACACCAACCCCCCACCACCAGACACCAACCCCCCCCACCACCAGACCACTAGACACCAACCCCCCACCAGACCACCAGACACCAACCCCCACCAGACCACCAGACACCAACCCCCACCAGACACCACCCCCCAGTCACCCCCGGTCCTGACCTGAACATGCTGACTGGTTCCGTGCCAGGTCCAGGGAACTCGTTGAGTATCTCCATGCCCGTCACATAGCCCACCCCGGGACTCCCTCCGTATAGTCACTACCCAGCAGGTAGGCCAGGTTAATCAGCTTGGTACGGTCCACGCCTGGGGAGGGTTAGGGTTAGAGAGAGTAGTCTAGTGGTGTGGGTGGGGGGTGGTTGGTGTCTAGTGGTTTGGGTGGGTGGGGGGTGGTTGGTGTCTTGTGGTTTGGGTGGGTGGGGGGTTGGCGTCTAGTGGTTTGGGTGGGTGGGGGTTGGCGTCTAGTGGTTTGGGTGGGGTTGGTCTCTAGTGGTTTGAGTGGGGGGGGTTGGTGTCTAGTGGTTTGGGGGGATTGGTGTTTAGTGGTTTGGGTGGGGGGGGTTGGTGTTTAGTGGTTTGGGTGGGGGGTTGGTGTCTAGTGGTTTGGGGGGGTTGGCGTCTAGTGGTTTGGGTGGGGGGTTGGCGTCTAGTGGTTTGGGTGGGGGCTTGGTGTCTAGTGGTTTGGGTGGGGGTTGGTGTCTAGTGGTTTGGGTGGGGGGGTGGGGGGTTGGGTGGGGGTCTAGTGGTTTGGGTGGGGGGTTGGCGTCTAGTGGTTTGGGTGGGGGGGGTTGGCGTCTAGTGGTTTGGGTGGGGGGTAGGTAGTGTTCTAACCAGTTGGTTCTGTAGGTCTACGTACTGCTAGGGTTCTACGTACCTAGTTGGTTCTGTAGGTCTACGTACTGCTAGGGTTCTACGTACCCAGTTGGTTCTGTAGGTCTACGTACTGCTAGGGTTCTACGTGGTTGGTTCTGTAGGTCTACGTACTGCTAGGGTTCTACTGACCCAGTTGGTTCTGTAGGTCTACGTACCCAGTTGGTTCTGTAGGTCTACGTACCCAGTTGGTTCTGTAGGTCTACGTACTGCTAGGGTTCTACTGACCCAGTTGGTTCTGTAGGTCTACGTACCCAGTTGGTTCTGTAGATCTACGTACCCAGTTGGTTCTGTAGGTCTACGTACCCAGTTGGTTCTGTAGGTCTACGTGGTTGGTTCTGTAGGTCTACGTACCCAGTTGGTTCTGTAGATCTACGTACTGGTAGTATTCTAGGTATTTGTTCTGGCTGAAGAAGTTCTTGTAGACGTGTCTTCCTCCGAACAGCCATACCCTGTCATCGGTGGTTGTCCCGTGGGTCTGGTCGGTCCGGTCCAGGGCTGCACACTGGTTCTGGCCTCAGGGAGCCACCAGGAAGGGTACGCCAAACAACCTCAGGCTCCTGTCAAGACACACGGAACATGAGACCCGGTAAGGGGATGACGACCGGGGGCTTTCTAAAATAGAGTTGTGTTATTTACCAGAAAACACAGAGCCCAGAGTTGATTATTAATCTTTTTATAACATGGCTATAATTTAACACATTTGCAGCTGTGTGTGTTAAATGTGTTCAACATTCACTGAAGTCGTTAGCATGTTTACTAGATAGCTACAGTAGTTGCTGTGGTAATAGTTTAGCTAACCAAACTATCAGTCCTAGCTAGTTTAGCTAACCAAACTATCAGTCCTAGCTTGTTTGGCTAACCAAACAAACTATCAGTCCTAGCTTGTTTGGCTAACCAAACAAACTATCAGTCCTAGCTTGTTTAGCTAACCAAACAAACTATCAGTCCTAGCTTGTTTGGCTAACCAAACAAACTATCAGTCTAGCTTGTTTGGCTAACCAAACAAACTACCCAGCTTGTTTGGCTAACCAAACAAACTGAGTCTAGCTTGTTTGGCTAACCAAACAAACTATCAGTCTAGCTTGTTTGGCTAACCAAACAAACTCTCAGTCCGGTTTAGCTAACCAAACAAACTATCAGTCCTAGCTTGTTTGGCTAACCAAACAAACTATCAGTCCTGTTGTTATTTAACCAAACAAAAACTATCAGAGCTTGTTTGGCTAACCAAACAAACTAGTTGCTTGTTTGGCTAACCAAACAAACTATCAGTCCTTGCTTGTTTGGCTAACCAAACTGTCAGTCCTAGCTAGTTTGGCTAACCAAACTGTCAGTCTAGCTAGTTTGGCTAACCAAACTATCAGTCCTAGCTAGTTTAGCTAACCAAACTGTCAGTCCTAGCTAGTTTATCTAACCAAACTGTCAGTCCTAGCTAGTTTAGCTAACCCAAACTGTCAGTCCTAGCTAGTTTAGCTAACCAAACTATCAGTCCAAGCTTGTTTAGCTAACCAAACTATCAGTCCAAGCTTGTTTGGCTAACCAAACAAACTATCAGTCCTAGCTTGTTTGGCTAACCAAACAAACTATCAGTCCTAGCTTGTTTGGCTAACCAAACAAACAATCAGTCCTAGCTTGTTTGGCTAACCAAACAAACTATCAGTCCTAGCTTGTTTGGCTAACCAAACAAACTATCAGTCTAGCTTGTTTGGCTAACCAAACAAACTATCAGTCCTAGCTTGTTTGGCTAACCAAACAAACTATCAGTCCTAGCTTGTTTGGCTAACCAAACAAACTATCAGTCCTAGCTTGTTTGGCTAACCAAACAAACTATCAGTCCTAGCTTGTTTGGCTAACCAAACAAACTATCAGTCCTAGCTTGTTTGGCTAACCAAACAAACTATCAGTCCTTGCTTGTTTGGCTAACCAAACAAACTATCAGTCCTTGCTTGTTTGGCTAACCAAACTGTCAGTCCTAGCTAGTTTGGCTAACCAAACTGTCAGTCCTAGCTAGTTTGGCTAACCAAACTATCAGTCCTAGCTAGTTTGGCTAACCAAACTGTCAGTCCTAGCTAGTTTATCTAACCAAACTGTCAGTCCTAGCTAGTTTAGCTAACCCAAACTGTCAGTCCTAGCTAGTTTAGCTAACCAAACTATCAGTCCTAGCTTGTTTAGCTAACCAAACTATCAGTCCTAGCTTGTTTAGCTAACCAAACTATCAGTCCTAGCTTGTTTAGCTAACCAAACTATCAGTCCTAGCTTGTTTAGCTAACCAAACTATCAGTCCTAGCTTGTTTAGCTAACCAAACTATCAGTCCTAGCTAGTTTAGCTAACCAAACTATCAGTCCTAGCTTGTTTAGCTAACCAAACTATCAGTCCTAGCTTGTTTAGCTAACCAAACTATCAGTCCTAGCTTGTTTAGCTAACCAAACTATCAGTCCTAGCTTGTTTAGCTAACCAAACTATCAGTCCTAGCTTGTTTAGCTAACCAAACTATCAGTCCTAGCTTGTTTAGCTAACCAAACTATCAGTCCTAGCTTGTTTAGCTAACCAAACTATCAGTCCTATAGCTTGTTTAGCTAACTAAACTATCAGTCCTAGCTTGTTTAGCTAACCAAACTATCAGTCCTATAGCTTGCTATTATGAAAATCTAATTCAACAACGCCAATAAATGTTTTCAATTTGACTTTTGCTTTCAAAAGCAGCTCAAAACATAGAGCATGTAAGAATGAACTGTAGCCACTGAATTCTACCGTCACATGGAAATAATGCCCTTTCAAGCCAATCAGAAACATGTATTCAACAATGCCCTGCTATAAACAGATATAAACTCAGCAGTAGAATATGGACCATTCTAAGCACTGAAATAGACCCAGGGTTTTTTCTGGATAAAAAAGGTGCTTAGGCGGTGACCGTGGCGTGGAGGTGACCGTGGAGTCAGGGGAAGAGTCAGGGTCAGAGGAAGAGTCAGGGGAAGGGTCTGAGTCAGGGGAAGGGTCTGGGTCAGCGGAAGAGTCAGAGCAGGGTCTGGGTCAGAGGAAGAGTCAGGGGAAGGGTCTGGGTCAGAGGAAGAGTCAGGGCAGGGTCTAGGTCAGGGGAAGCGTCAGGGGAAGGGTCAGGGGGCAGGGGAAGAGTCCGGGGAAGAGTCAGGGGGGGAAGAGTCAGGGGAAGAGTCCGGGGAAGAGTCAGGGGCAGGGGCAGAGTCCGGGGAAGAGTCAGGGGAAGAGTCAGGGGCAGGGGAAGAGTCCGGGGAAGAGTCAGGGGAAGAATCAGGGGCAGGGGAAGAGTCCGGGGCAGGGGAAGAGTCCAGGGAAGAGTCAGGGGCAGGGGAAGAGTCAGGGGCAGGGGAAGCGTAAGGGCCAGCCAGGGAAGAGTCAGGGCCAGGGGAAGAGTCAGGGGCAGGGGAAGAGTCAGGGGCAGAGTCCATGGAAAAGTCAGGAGCAGGGGAAGAATCTGGGGCAGGGGAAGAGTCAGGGGCAGGGGAAGAGTCCAGGGGGGAAGAGTCAGGGGCAGGGGAAGAGTCAAGGGGGGCAGAGTCAGGGGGAGGGGAAGAGTCCAGGGAAGAGTCCGGGGAAGAGTCAGGGGCAGGGGGAGAGTCCGTGGAAGGGTCAGGGGCAGGGGAAGAGTCAGGGGGAGGGGAAGAGTCCAGGGAAGGGTCTGGGAAGAGTCAGGGGCAAGGGAAGAGTCCGGGGAAGGGTCAGGGGCAGGGGAAGAGTCAGGGGCAGGGGAAGAGTCAGGGACAGGGGAAAAGTGTCAGGGGCAGGGGAAGAGTCAGGGGCAGGGGAAGAGTCAGGGGCAGGGAAGAGTCAGGGGCAAGGGAAGAGTCCGGGGCAGGGAAGAGTCCGGGGCAGGGGAAGAGTCCGGGGCAGGGGAAGAGTCCGGGGCAGGGGAAGAGTCCGGGGCAGGGGAAGAGTCAAGGGCAGGGGAAGAGTCCGAGGAACCGTGTTGACTGTCTCCTTTACCAGACTGACTAAATGTGTGTGTTGACTCTCCTTTACCAGACTGACTAAATGTGTGAGTTGACTGCTCCTTTATCAGACTGACTAAATGTGTGAGTTGACTGCCTCCTTTATCAGACTGACTAAATGTGTGTTGACTGCCTCCTTTATCAGACTGACTAAATGTGTGTGTTGACTCTCCTTTATCAGACTGACTAAATGTGTGTTGACTGTCTCCTTTATCAGACTGACTAAATGTGTGTTGACAGTCTCCCCTACCTGGCTCTCCAGACACATCTGTCCGGTAACCGTGGCAGCGATGCGTTCCTGTTGCTGCTTCTGTTCCCTCAGCCTGGACTGCTGCTCTCCAAGACTGCTCTCTAGCGCCACCAGCTCATCCTGGTGGACAATACAGGTACTGCATCAGCCCAGTTCCACTACTGTACACAGTAACACCTCCCCCTACAGGACAATACAGGTACTGCATCAACCTAGTTCCACTACTGTACACAGTAACAGCTCCTCCTACAGGACAACACAGGTACTGCATCCTCAAATCTCTACTGTACAAACAGCTCCTCCTACAGGACAACAGGTACAGCATCCTCAAATCTCTACTGTACAAACAGCTCCTCCTACAGGACAACACAGGTACTACATCCTCAAATCTCTACTGTACAAACAGCTCCTACTACAGGACAACACAGGTACTACATCCTCAAATCTCTACTGTACAAACAGCTCCTCCTGCAGGACAACACAGGTACAACATCCTCAAATCTCTACTGTACAAACAGCTCCCCCTACAGGACAACACAGGTACTACATCCTCAAATCTCTACTGTACAAACAGCTCCCCCTACAGGACAACACAGGTACAGCATCCTCAAATCTCTACTGTACAAACAGCTCCCCCTACAGGACAACACAGGTACAGCATCCTCAAATCTCTACTGTACAAAAAGCTCCAACAACACATCTCAACCACACACAGAGAAACAGACATTTTCCTGTCTATTTCCTGGTCATCTCCATCCCCATGCTCTGTCTTTTCACCATTACATGTAAGCAGTACTTATCTTACCACGTTGATGTCTTCCCACTCGTTGGGTAGAGGAACAGCACCTGGGGCAGGAGGATCTGGGCTGGGCTCTGTGGGAGGCTGGGGCATCCTCGTCCTCCTCCCTCTCTTCCAAAGGGATAGCTCTGCTACTTAAAGCCTCCTCCTCCTCCCCTCCTTCTTTTCCACGTCTTCCTGTGCCTTAGCTGGAGTACCGCCCCCAACCTCTATCAGCGAATCATCTGTCTCCTCCTCCTTTA
The DNA here is from genome assembly GCF_018296145.1 of Oncorhynchus tshawytscha. Lineage (NCBI taxonomy): Eukaryota > Metazoa > Chordata > Actinopteri > Salmoniformes > Salmonidae > Oncorhynchus > Oncorhynchus tshawytscha. Next base: position 64,875 of record NW_024608695.1, on the reverse strand, counting down.
GCTCCTCCCCCCTCAGACACATCAACGAAGCTCTCTGAATCACTGTCCTCCTCACTGTGCTCCTTGCCGTCCTCCATCTTCTCAATCTGTCCATTCCTCCTCCCCGGTGTTCTGTCCATTCCTCTCCCCCCTCTGTTCTGTCCATTCCTCTCCTCCCATCAACAAAGCTCTGTCCATTCCTCTCCTCCCCGGTGTTCTGTCCATTCCTCTCCTCCCGGTGTTCTGTCCATTCCTCTCCTCCCCGGTGTTCTGTCCATTCCTCTCCTCCCCGGTGTTCTGTCCATTCCTCTCCTCCCCGGTGTTCTGTCCATTCCTCTCCTCCCCGGTGTTCTGTCCATTCCTCTCCTCCCCGGTGTTCTGTCCATTCCTCTCCTCCTGCGATGAAGGTAAAGGCCCAGTCACTAGGCTGCTCCTCCCAGTCTCCTCCTCTCTGTTTAGACCAAGGCCTGATGGGGGAATAACACAGAGAGCCTGACCCAAACTGTCCCCCTGACCCACTGCAGAGTGGAAAGCTCTGTTCCTCCTCAGAATCTCCTCCTCCTGCTCCTCCTGGTGACGGTTTCCTCCTCCATGCTGAGGAGCACCCTGTCCGCAGGAGGAATGGGGAGGCGAAGGGGGAGAGGCGACTGTTGCTCATCCCCCTTCTCCACCCCAAGCATGTCCTCTTTGGTCAGAGTTGTCCACAGGGGCGTATCCTTCCCTTCAGTCTCCTCCTCTGAGCTGCTGATAACGAACAATCGGTTCGCAGGACGCTGGGGACTGGGAGGGTGGGGCTTAACAGGAGAACTGCCAATCATGGTGGCGTATGGGGACGGGCCTACGTCCAACTCTTCTCCCGTGGCTCGCTGAATGGCCAGGAGGGTACGAGGAGACACACTGCCACCCCCCTCCTCCTCCTCCTCGTCTGAGAAGCTGCTATCCATGGCAGCCTGGATGGCCTTCAGTGTCCGGGGGGAGATGGGTGCTGTATCCCCCAGGCTCGGGTTCGGGTCCTGGGGATGTGTAGACGATGATGAGGGTCCCTCCTCCAGGCTCTCCTCCTCTGAGATGGGTTTCCAAAGGGGCTCAGGTCTCTCCCCTCCCCCCGTCCTAACCCTCCCTGACAGGGGACCACCCAACCAGGGAGAGGCCGCAGGCTGGATGTCTGGCACCCTCTCACTGTTGTCGGTCTTCTTCGGACCTGAGGGAGGGAGGGAGGGACGGACACAGACAGACAGACACGAGGGGATGAGTTTGAACAGGTCTAATGTGGAGAATCGCTCAATTTGATCGCTGACCCACTTCGACCTCTAACCTTTGATGAGGATGTAGTGGGTGGAGTCTTCTGAGAGGAGGCGTCGTGTCTCCACACTGTGCCCCTCCCCCTGGTTGTATAGCTCCACCCCCGGGGCGTTCCCAGCACTACGGTTGGACATCTCTCTCTCCACCCCCTCCAGACGCACGTTCAGCTTGTTCCTCTGCAGCAGTCCTGCTAGCTGGTACTGGGAGAAGTCCCCTGACCGCTGGGAGAGGGGGGGACTGGGTTAGGGTGCATGACACATACACACACACAGAGAGACAGTGTGAGGAGGGGACTGGGTTAGGGTGCATGACACACACACACACACAGAGACAGTGTGAGGAGGGGACTGGGTTAGGGTGCATGACACACACACACACACACACACACAGAGAGACAGTGTGAGGGGGACTGGGTTAGGGTGCATGACACACACACACACACACAGAGACAGTGTGAGGAGGGGACTGGGTTAGGGTGCATGACACACACACACACACACACACACACAGAGAGACAGTGTGAGGAGGGGACTGGGTTAGGGTGCATGACACACACACACACACACAGAGAGACAGTGTGAGGGGGACTGGGTTAGGGTGCATGACACACACACACACACACACACACACACACAGAGACAGTGTGAGGGGGACTGGGTTAGGGTGCATGACACACACACACACACACACACAGAGACAGTGTGAGGAGGGGACTGGGTTTAGGGTGCATGACACACACACACACAGAGACAGTGTGAGGGGGGACTGGGTTAGGGTGCATGACACACACACACACACAGAGACAGTGTGAGGGGGACTGGGTTAGGGTGCATGACACACACACACACACACACAGAGAGACAGTGTGAGGAGGGGACTGGGTTAGGGTGCATGACACACACACACACACACAGAGACAGTGTGAGGGGGACTGGGTTTAGGGTGCATGACACACACACACACACACACACAGAGACAGTGTGAGGGGGACTGGGTTAGGGTGCATGACACACACACACACACACAGAGACAGTGTGAGGGGGACTGGGTTTAGGGTGCATGACACACACACACAGAGACAGTGTGAGGGGGACTGGGTTAGGGTGCATGACACACACACACACACACACACACACACACACACACACACACACACACACACACACACACACACACACAGAGACAGTGTGAGGGGGAGACTGGGTTTAGGGTGCATGACACACACACACACACAGAGACAGTGTGAGGGGGGGACTGGGTTTAGGGTGCATGACACACACACACACACAGAGAGTGTGTGTGTTACCTCAGGAGGTGTGTGGTACCTCAGGAGGTGTGTGGTACATGGTGTGTGGTACCTCAGGAGGTGTGTGGTACCTCAGAAGGTGTGTGGTGGAGGTGTGTGGTACCTCAGGAGGTGTGTGTGTACATGGTGTGTGGTACCTCAGGAGGTGTGTGGTACCTCAGGAGGTGTGTGGTACATGGTGTGTGGTACCTCAGGAGGTGTGTGGTACCTCAGGAGGTGTGTGGTACCTCAGGGGGTGTGTGGTACCTCAGGGGGTGTGTGGTACCTCAGGGGTGTGTGGTACATGGTGTGTGGTACCTCAGGGGGTGTGTGTACCTCAGGGGGTGTGTGGTACATGGTGTGTGGTACCTCAGGAGGTGTGTGGTACCTCAGGGGGTGTGTGGTACCTCAGGGGGTGTGTGGTACATGGTGTGTGGTACCTCAGGAGGTGTGTGGTACCTCAGAAGGTGTGTGGTGTATGGTGTGTGGTACCTCAGGAGGTGTGTGGTACCTCAGGGGGTGTGTGGTACATGGTGTGTGGTACCTCAGGGGGTGTGTGGTACATGGTGTGTGGTACCTCAGGAGGTGTGTGGTACCTCAGGAGGTGTGTGTTGTACATGGTGTGTGGTACCTCAGGAGGTGTGTGGTACATGGTGTGTGTTTTATCTCAGGAGGTGTGTGGTACCTCAGGAGGTGTGTGTACCTCAGGGGTGTGTGGTACATGGTGTGTGGTACCTCAGGGGGTGTGTGGTACATGGTGTGTGGTACCTCAGGGGTGTGGTACCTCAGGGGGTGTGTGGTACCTCAGGGGGTGTGGTACATGGTGTGTGGTACCTCAGGGGTGTGTGGTACCTCAGGGGGTGTGTGTACCTCAGGAGGTGTGTGGTACCTCAGGGGTGTGTGGTACATGGTGTGTGTTTATCTCAGGAGGTGTGTGGTACCTCAGGAGGTGTGTGGTACCTCAGGGGGTGTGTGGTACATGGTGTGTGGTACCTCAGGGGTGTGTGGTACATGGTGTGTGGTACCTCAGGGGGTGTGGTACCTCAGGGGTGTGTGGTACCTCAGGGGTGTGTGGTACCTCAGGAGGTGTGGGGTACCTCAGGAGGTGTGGGGTACCTCAGGGGTGTGTACATGGTGTGTGGTACCTCAGGGGGTGTGTGGTACCTCAGGGGGTGTGTGGTACCTCAGGGGTGTGTGGTACCTCAGGGGTGTGTGGTGTATGGTGTGTGGTACCTCAGGAGGTGTGTGGTACCTCAGGAGGTGTGTGTGGTACATGGTGTGTGGTACCTCAGGAGGTGTGTGGTACCTCAGGAGGTGTGTGTGTGGTACATGGTGTGTGGTACCTCAGGGGGTGTGTGGTACATGATGTGTGTGTTATCTCAGGGGGTGTGTGGTACCTCAGGAGGTGTGTGGTACATGGTGTGTGGTACCTCAGGAGGTGTGTGTACCTCAGGGTGTGGTACATGGTGTGTGTTACCTCAGGGGGTGTGTGGTACATGGTGTGTGGTACCTCAGGGGTGTGTGGTACATGGTGTGTGGTACCTCAGGGGGTGTGGTACCTCAGGGGTGTGTGGTACCTCAGGAGGTGTGTGGGTACCTCAGGAGGTGTGTGGTACCTCAGGAGGTGTGTGGTACATGGTGTGTGGTACCTCAGGGGTGTGGTACCTCAGGGGTGTGTGGTACCTCAGGGGGTGTGTGGTACCTCAGGAGGTGTGTGGTGTATGGTGTGTGGTACCTCAGGAGGTGTGTGGTACCTCAGGAGGTGTGTGGTACATGGTGTGTGGTACCTCAGGAGGTGTGTGGTACCTCAGGAGGTGTGTGGTACATGGTGTGTGGTACCTCAGGGGGTGTGTGTGGTACATGATGTGTGTGGTACCTCAGGGGGTGTGTGGTACCTCAGGAGGTGTGTGGTACATGGTGTGTGGTACCTCAGGAGGTGTGTGGTACCTCAGGAGGTGTGTGGTACCTCAGGAGGTGTGTGGTACCTCAGGAGGTGTGTGGTACATGGTGTGTGGTACCTCAGGAGGTGTGTGGTACCTCAGGAGGTGTGTGGTACATGGTGTGTGTGGTACCTCAGGAGGTGTGTGGTACCTCAGGAGGTGTGTGGTACATGGTGTGTGTTTTATCTCAGGAGGTGTGTGGTACCTCAGGAGGTGTGTGGTACATGGTGTGTGGTACCTCAGGGGGTGTGTGGTACCTCAGGGGTGTGTGTACCTCAGGGGTGTGTGGTACCTCAGGGGGTGTGTGGTACCTCAGGGGTGTGTGGTACCTCAGGGGTGTGTGGTACCTCATGGTGTGTGGTACCTCAGGGGGTGTGTGGTACCTCAGGGGTGTGTGTGGTACATGGTGTGTGGTACCTCAGGGGGTGTGTGGTACCTCAGGGGGTGTGTGGTACCTCAGGGGGTGTGTGGTACCTCAGGGGGTGTGTGGGTACATGGTGTGTGGTACCTCAGGGGGTGTGGTACCTCAGGGGGTGTGTGGTACCTCAGGGGTGTGTGGGTACCTCAGGGTGTGTGGTACCTCAGGGGTGTGTGGTACCTCAGGAGGTGTGTGGTACATGGTGTGTGGTACCTCAGGAGGTGTGTGGTACCTCAGGAGGTGTGTGGTACATGGTGTGTGGTACCTCAGGAGGTGTGTGGTACCTCAGGAGGTGTGTGGTACCTCAGGGGTGTGTGGTACCTCAGGGGTGTGTGGTACCTCAGGGGTGTGTGGTACATGGTGTGTGGTACCTCAGGGGGTGTGTGGTACCTCAGGGGGTGTGTGGTACAGGGTGTGTGGTACCTCAGGAGGTGTGTGGTACCTCAGGGGTGTGTGGTACCTCAGGGGGTGTGTGGTACCTCAGGGGGTGTGTGGTACATGGTGTGTGGTACCTCAGGAGGTGTGTGGTACCTCAGGGGTGTGTGGTGGTGGTGTGTGGTACCTCAGGAGGTGTGGGTGTGCTCAGGGGGTGTGTGGTACATGGTGTGTGGTACCTCAGGGGGTGTGGTACATGGTGTGTGGTACCTCAGGGGTGTGTGGTACCTCAGGGGGTGTGGTACATGGTGTGTGGTACCTCAGGAGGTGTGTGGTACCTCAGGAGGTGTGTGTTGTACATGGTGTGTGGTACCTCAGGAGGTGTGTGGTACATGGTGTGTGGTACCTCAGGAGGTGTGTGGTACCTCAGGAGGTGTGTGTACCTCAGGGGTGTGTGGTACATGGTGTGTGTTACCTCAGGGGTGTGTGGTACATGGTGTGTGGTACCTCAGGGGGTGTGGTACCTCAGGGGGTGTGTGGTACCTCAGGGGGTGGGTGGTGTGTGGTACCTCAGGGGGTGTGTGGTGGTACCTCAGGGGGTGTGTGGTACCTCAGGAGGTGTGTGGTACCTCAGGAGGTGTGGGGTACATGGTGTGTGGTTTTACCTCTCAGGTGTGTGGTACCTCAGGAGGTGTGTGTGGTACCTCAGGGGTGTGTGGTACATGGTGTGTGGTACCTCAGGGGTGTGTGGTACATGGTGTGTGGTACCTCAGGGGGTGTGTGGTACATGGTGTGTGGTACCTCAGGGGTGTGTGGTACCTCAGGGGGTGTGTGGTACCTCAGGAGGTGTGTGGTACCTCAGGAGGTGTGGGTACCTCAGGGGTGTGTGGTACCTCAGGGGGTGTGTGGTACATGGTGTGTGGTACCTCAGGGGTGTGTGGTACCTCAGGGGTGTGTGGGTACCTCAGGGGGTGTGTGGTACCTCAGGGGGTGTGTGGTACAGAGGTGTGTGGTACCTCAGGAGGTGTGTGGTACCTCAGGAGGTGTGTGGTACATGGTGTGTGGTACCTCAGGAGGTGTGTGGTACCTCAGGAGGTGTGTGTGTGGTACATGGTGTGTGGTACCTCAGGGGGTGTGTGGTACATGGTGTGTGTTGGCATCTCAGGGGGTGTGTGGTACCTCAGGAGGTGTGTGGTACATGGTGTGTGGTACCTCAGGAGGTGTGTGGTACCTCAGGAGGTGTGTGGTACATGGTGTGGTACCTCAGGAGGTGTGTGGTACCTCAGGAGGTGTGTGGTACATGGTGTGTGGTACCTCAGGAGGTGTGTGGTACCTCAGGAGGTGTGTGGTACATGGTGTGTGTTTTATCTCAGGAGGTGTGTGGTACCTCAGGAGGTGTGTGGTACATGGTGTGTGGTACCTCAGGGGGTGTGTGGTACCTCAGGGGGTGTGTGGTACCTCAGGGGTGTGTGGTACCTCAGGGGGTGTGTGGTACCTCAGGGGTGTGTGGTACCTCAGGGGGTGTGTGGTACATGGTGTGTGGTACCTCAGGGGGTGTGTGGTACCTCAGGGGGTGTGTGGTACCTCAGGGGTGTGTGGTACATGGTGTGTGGTACCTCAGGGGGTGTGTGGTACCTCAGGAGGTGTGTGGTACCTCAGGAGGTGTGTGGTACCTCAGGGGGTGTGTGGTACCTCAGGGTGTGTGGTACCTCAGGGGTGTGTGGTACCTCAGGGGTGTGTGGTACCTCAGGGGGTGTGGTACATGGTGTGTGGTACCTCAGGGGTGTGTGGTACCTCAGGGGTGTGTGGTACCTCAGGGGGGTGTGGTACATGGTGTGTGGTACCTCAGGGGTGTGTGGTACCTCAGGGGTGTGTGGTACCTCAGGGGGTGTGTGGTACCTCAGGGGGTGTGGTACATGGTGTGTGGTACCTCAGGGGTGTGTGGTACCTCAGGGGTGTGTGGTACCTCAGGGGGTGTGTGGTACCTCAGGGGGTGTGTGGTACCTCAGGAGGTGTGTGGTACATGGTGTGTGGTACCTCAGGAGGTGTGTGGTACCTCAGGGGGTGTGTGGTACCTCAGGGGTGTGTGGTACCTCAGGGGGTGTGTGGTACCTCAGGGGTGTGTGGTACCTCAGGGGTGTGTGGTACCTCAGGGGTGTGTGGTACCTCAGGGGGTGTGTGGTACCTCAGGGGTGTGTGGTACATGGTGTGGTACCTCAGGGGTGTGTGGTGTGTACCTCAGGAGGTGTGTGGTACCTCAGGAGGTGTGTGGTACCTCAGGGGGTGTGTGTGGGGGTGTGTGGTACCTCAGGAGGTGTGTGGTACCTCAGGAGGTGTGTGGTACCTCAGGGGTGTGTGGTACCTCAGGGGTGTGTGGGGTGGTACCTCAGGGGGTGTGGTACCTCAGGGGGTGTGTGGTACCTCAGGGGGTGTGTGGTACATGGTGTGTGGTACCTCAGGGGGTGTGTGGTACATGGTGTGTGGTACCTCAGGGGGTGTGTGGTACCTCAGGGGGTGTGTGGTACCTCAGGGGGTGTGTGGTACATGGTGTGTGGTACCTCAGGGGTGTGTGTGGTACCTCAGGGGTGTGTGGTACCTCAGGGGTGTGTGGTACCTCAGGGGGTGTGTGGTACCTCAGGGGGTGTGTGGTACCTCAGGGGTGTGTGTGGTACCCCAGGGGGTGTGTGGTACATGGTGTGTGGTACCTCAGGGGGTGTGGTACCTCAGGAGGTGTGTGGTACCTCAGGAGGTGTGTGGTACCTCAGGGGGTGTGTGGTACCTCAGGGGGTGTGTGGTACCTCAGGGGGTGTGTGGTACCTCAGGGGGTGTGTGGTACCTCAGGAGGTGTGTGGTACCTCAGGAGGTGTGTGGTACCTCAGGGGTGTGTGGTACCTCAGGGGGTGTGTGGTACCTCAGGGGTGTGTGGTACCTCAGGGTGTGGTACCTCAGGGGGTGTGTGGTACATGGTGTGTGGTACCTCAGGGGTGTGTGGTACATGGTGTGTGGTACCTCAGGGGGTGTGTGTACCTCAGGGGTGTGTGTGGTACCTCAGGGGGTGTGTGGTACATGGTGTGTGGTACCTCAGGGGTGTGTGGTACCTCAGGGGTGTGTGGTACCTCAGGGGTGTGTGGTACCTCAGGGGGTGTGTGGTACCTCAGGAGGTGTGTGGTACCTCAGGAGGTGTGTGGTACATGGTGTGTGGTACCTCAGGAGGTGTGTGGTACCTCAGGAGGTGTGTGGTACCTCAGGTGTGTGGTACCTCAGGGGGTGTGTGGTACCTCAGGGGTGTGTGGTACCTCAGGGGGTGTGTGGTACCTCAGGGGGTGGTGGTACATGGTGTGTGGTACCTCAGGGGGTGTGTGGTACCTCAGGGGGTGTGTGGTACCTCAGGAGGTGTGTGGTACATGGTGTGTGGTACCTCAGGGGTGTGTGGTACCTCAGGTGTGTGGGTACCTCAGGGGGTGTGTGGTACCTCAGGAGGTGTGTGGTACATGGTGTGTGGTACCTCAGGGGGTGTGTGGTACCTCAGGGGGTGTGTGGTACATGGTGTGTGGTACCTCAGGGGGTGTGTGGTACCTCAGGAGGTGTGTGGTACCTCAGGAGGTGTGTGGTACCTCAGGGGGTGTGTGGTACATCAGGGGTGTGTGGTACCTCAGGGGGTGTGTGGTACCTCAGGGGTGTGTACATGGTGTGTGGTACCTCAGGGGTGTGTGGTACCTCAGGGGTGTGTGGTACCTCAGGGGGTGTGGTACATGGTGTGTGGTACCTCAGGGGTGTGTGGTACCTCAGGGGGTGTGTGGTACCTCAGGGGGTGTGTGGTACATGGTACCTCAGGGGGTGTGTGGTACCTCAGGAGGTGTGTGGTACCTCAGGTGTGTGGTACCTCAGGGGGTGTGTGGTACCTCAGGGGGTGTGTGGTACCTCAGGGGGTGTGTGGTACCTCAGGGGTGTGTGGTACCTCAGGGGTGTGTGTGTACCTCAGGGGTGTGTGGTACCTCAGGGGTGTGTGGTACCTCAGGGGTGTGTGGTACATGGTGTGTGGTACCTCAGGGGGTGTGTGGTACCTCAGGGGTGTGTGGTACCTGGTGTGTGGTACATGGTGTGTGGTACCTCAGGGGGTGTGTGGTACCTCAGGGGGTGTGTGGTACCTCAGGGGTGTGTGGTACCTCAGGGGGTGTGTGGTACCTCAGGGGGTGTGTGGTACCTCAGGAGGTGTGTGGTACATGGTGTGTGGTACCTCAGGAGGTGTGTGTACCTCAGGAGGTGTGTGGTACCTCAGGAGGTGTGTGGTACCTCAGGGGTGTGTGGTACCTCAGGGGGTGTGTGGTACCTCAGGGGGTGTGTGGTACCTCAGGGGTGTGTGGTACCTCAGGGGTGTGTGGTACATGGTGTGTGGTACCTCAGGGGGTGTGTGGTACCTCAGGAGGTGTGTGGTACATGGTGTGTGGTACCTCAGGGGGTGTGTGGTACATGGTGTGTGGTACCTCAGGGGGTGTGTGGTACCTCAGGAGGTGTGTGGTACATGGTGTGTGGTACCTCAGGGGTGTGTGGTACCTCAGGGGGTGTGTGGTACATGGTGTGTGGTACCTCAGGGGGTGTGTGGTACCTCAGGGGGTGTGTGGTACCTCAGGAGGTGTGTGGTACATGGTGTGTGGTACCTCCAGGGGTGTGTGGTACATCAGGAGGTGTGTGGTACATGGTGTGTGGTACCTCAGGGGTGTGTGGTACCTCAGGGGTGTGTGGTACCTCAGGGGTGTGTGGTACCTCAGGGGGTGTGTGGTACATGGTGTGTGGTACCTCAGGGGTGTGTGGTACCTCAGGGGTGTGTGGTACATGGTGTGTGGTACCTCAGGGGTGTGTGGTACCTCAGGGGTGTGTGGTACATGGTGTGTGGTACCTCAGGGGGTGTGTGGTACCTGTGGTACCTCAGGAGGTGTGGTACCTCAGGAGGTGTGTGGTACATGGTGTGTGGTACCTCAGGGGTGTGTGGTACATGGTGTGTGGTACCTGTGTGGTACAGGAGGTGTGTGGTCAGGGGGTGTGTGGTACCTCAGGGGTGGTGTGGTATGGTGTGTGGTACCTCAGGGGTGTGTGGTACAGGGTGTGTGGTACCTCAGGGGGTGTGTGGTACCTCAGGGGTGTGTGGTACCTCAGGGGGTGTGTGGTACCTCAGGGGTGTGTGGTACCTCAGGAGGTGTGTGGTACCTCAGTGGGGGGGGTGTGTGTGGTACCTCAGGGGTGTGTGGTACCTCAGGGGGTGTGTGGTACCTCAGGGGTGTGTGGTACCTCAGGGGGTGTGTGGTACCTCAGGGTGTGTGGTGGTGTGTGTACCTCAGGGGGGGGTGTGTGGTACCTCAGGGGTGTGTGGTACCCTCAGGGGGTGTGTGGTGGTGTGTGGTACATCAGGGGGTGTGTGGTACCTCAGGGGTGTGTGGTACATGGTGTGTGGTACCTCAGGGGGTGGTACCTCAGGGGTGTGTGGTACCTCAGGGGGTGTGGTGTGTACCTCAGGGGTGTGTGGTACCTGGGGTGTGTGGTACCTCAGGGGGTGTGTGGTACCTCAGGGGGTGTGGTACCTCAGGGGTGTGTGGTACCTCAGGGGTGTGTGGTGGTGTGGTACCTCAGGGGTGTGTGGTACCTCAGGGGGTGTGTGGGACCTCAGGGGTGTGTGTGGTACCTCAGGGGGTGTGTGGTACCTCAGGGGTGTGTGGTACCTCAGGGGTGTGTGGTACATGGTGTGTGGTACCTCAAGGTGTGTGGTACCTCAGGGGGTGTGTGGTACCTCAGGTGTGTGGTACCTCAGGGGGTGTGTGGTACCTCAGGGGTGTGGTACCTCAGGGGGTGTGTGGTACCTCAGGGGTGTGTGGTACCTCAGGGGGTGTGGTACATGGTGTGTGGTACCTCAGGGGGTGTGTGGTACCTCAGGGGGTGTGTGGTACCTCAGGGGTGTGTGGTACCTCAGGGTGTGTGGTGGTGGTACCTCAGGGGGTGTGTGGTACCTGGGGGTGTGTGGTACCTGGTGTGTGGTACCTCAGGGGGTGTGGTACCTCAGGGGTGTGTGGTACCTCAGGGGTGTGTGGTACCTCAGGGGGTGTGGTGGTACCTCAGGGGGTGTGTGGTACCTCAGGGGTGTGTGGTACCTGGTGTGTGGTACCTGGGGGTGTGTGGTGTGGTGTGTGGTACCTCAGGGGTGTGTGGTACATGGTGTGTGGTACCTCAGGGGGTGTGGTGTGTACCTCAGGGGTGTGTGGTACCTCAGGGGTGTGTGGGTACAGGGGTGTGGTGTGTGGTACCTCAGGGGGTGTGTGGTACACCTCAGGGGTGTGTGGTACAGGTGTGTGGTACCTCAGGGGGTGTGTGGTACCTCAGGGGTGTGTGGTACATGGGGGTGTGTGGTACCTCAGGGGGTGTGTGGTACATGGTGTGTGGTACCTCAGGGGTGTGTGGTACCTCAGGGGTGTGTGGTACATGGTGTGTGGTACCTCAGGGGGTGTGTGGTACATGGTGGGGTACCTCAGGGGGTGTGTGGGCATGGTGTGTGGTACCTCAGGGGTGTGTGGTACATGGTGTGGGTACCTCAGGGGGTGTGTGGTGTGTGGTACCTCAGGGGGTGTGTGGTACCCTCAGGGGGTGTGTGGTACCTCAGGGGGTGTGTGGTACCTCAGGGGTGTGTGGTACATGGTGTGTGGTACCTCAGGGGGTGTGGTACATGGTGTGTGGTACCTCAGGGGGTGTGGTACATGGTGTGTGGTACCTCAGGGGGTGTGTGGCACATGGTGTGTGGTACCTCAGGGGGTGTGTGGTACCTCAGGGGGTGTGGTACATGGTGTGTGGTACCTCAGGGGGTGTGTGGTACCTCAGGGGTGTGTGGTAGGGGGTGTGTGGTACCTCAGGGGGTGTGTGGTACCTCAGGGGGTGTGTGGTACCTCAGGGGTGTGTGGTACCTCAGGGGTGTGTGGTACCTCAGGGGGTGTGTGGTACCTCAGGGGTGGTGTGTGGTACCTCAGGGGGTGTGGTGGTACCTCAGGGGGTGTGTGGTACCTCATGGTGTGTGGTACCTCAGGGGGTGTGTGGTA
>NW_024608695.1:0-45000 GCF_018296145.1 Oncorhynchus tshawytscha | reverse complement strand
TTTGACTCTTCATTTTACCAATTCAAAACATATTAAAAAATAAATAATTGAAGGCAGAAAAAAGTCCATTAGCTAGTTACAGGAGCTGTGCGAGATTCTCTCGCTACTTTCTTATTTTATTTGATTCATTTAACATGTCTAACAGGGTGGTAAAACTCAGAATCAACATTTGTCTGTCTGTCTTCGGGAGAGAGATCTAACTGCCATCCTGGAAGTCATCCACCGCCCTGTCCCTCTGGCATTCGACTGGACTGTTGTGAAGACTTCCTCTACCATCATGTCTACCGCTGCAGTAGCAGACAGAGGTAAGCCGTTATCACCCTCTATCATTCCACTGTTGTTTACATCCTCCCCCTGCATCCTCTCAGCCAATCACACACAGCGATGTTGAGACCTGATAACTCCTCCAGCCAATACATTGAGAGAGAGCTAACATTCCAGAATGTTTGCCAGGTTCCGTCCGTCCAGTCAGGGGCCCCGGCGACGGCATGGAGACAGACAAGCCCCCAGTCGCTAAGGAGATCGGTGCCGTGGATACGCCTCTGTCTTCGGTGCCACTACTTAAGGTAGCTAGTCCCAAACAAAGCCCCAAGAAGACGCACCCTGCCCCCGCCAGCCTCCAACACAGCCCCCACTCCACACCCCAGCAGAGCCCCAGAGCCAGTCCCAGAGCCACCCCGTCTGCCCCCCAGCCCCCCGGGGTGCTCCACCTGGGGAAGGTTCCCCGGGAGGCCTGCATGGTGGTGGAGGCGGTGAGGATCGTTGTTCCCCGTGCCGCCATCAGCCGGAGTGGGGGTCATGTGGGTCCGGCTGAGGAGAAAGGAGAGGCCTGGGCTGGGCAGCAGATAGAGGAGCGGCCCCCCTCTCCCTCCCCTCCTCTGGAGGACCTGAGAGGAGCCATGGAGAAGCTGCAGAACTCAGAGAGAAGACTGCTGCAGGACAAGGAGGGGCTCCTCAACCAGCTCCACGTGCAGACTGAGGTGGGTAAATGAGTTAACGTAAAGGCTCAGTGCCATCAAAAACATCATATTACTGTGTTTTATATATAAGTCCCTTTTAGTGTAAGAGCTGTTGGAAAAGACTTCCTGAAATTCAGCCTGTTTTGGTGGGGTTGAGGTTTGGCCAGCCTGGTGACAGACTAATAATTTAATAGACCAATAAGAAAGAGTTCCAAACCTCTCTGCCAATAACAGCTAGTTTTCAGTTTTCCCTTCACCACTCAGGCCACTCCCAGACAGTCCAAACTAAATTCTTGCTTGAGAAATTATTCTTAGCTAAGAAGCTATTTCTGTTTCTTTTTATAAAACCATTTTTAATTGAAGACGATCACGGTGAGGACCTTAATTGTTCCCCAGAAATAATTTGATATTGAGAGATTTTTTTGAAAACAGCTGCATTTGGGCCTTTAACACTATGAAACACATTATTTGGAATTGTTCAGTGACTGTAGGAGTTAATCTGGATCCTGAGTTTTGTTCAGTGACTGTAGGAGTTAATCTGGATCCTGAGTTTTGTTCAGTGACTGTAGGAGTTCATCTGGATCCTGAGTTTTGTTCAGTGACTGTAGGAGTTAATCTGGATCCTGAGTTTTGTTCAGTGACTGTAGGAGTTCATCTAGATCCTGAGTTTTGTTCAGTGACTGTAGGAGTTCATCTGGATCCTGAGTTTTGTTCAGTGACTGTAGGAGTTCATCTGGATCCTGAGTTTTGTTCAGTGACTGTAGGAGTTCATCTGGATCCTGAGTTTTGTTCAGTGACTGTAGGAGTTCATCTGGATCCTGAGTTTTGTTCAGTGACTGTAGGAGTTCATCTGGATCCTGAGTTTTGTTCAGTGACTGTAGGAGTTCATCTGGATCCTGAGTTTTGTTCAGTGACTGTAGGAGTTCATCTGGATCCTGAGTTTTGTTCAGTGACTGTAGGAGTTCATCTGGATCCTGAGTTTTGTTCAGTGACTGTAGGAGTTCATCTGGATCCTGAGTTTTGTTCAGTGACTGTAGGAGTTCATCTGGATCCTGAGTTTTGTTCAGTGACTGTAGGAGTTCATCTGGATCCTGAGTTTTGTTCAGTGACTGTAGGAGTTCATCTGGATCCTGAGTTTTGTTCAGTGACTGTAGGAGTTCATCTGGATCCTGAGTTTTGTTCAGTGACTGTAGGAGTTCATCTGGATCCTGAGTTTTGTTCAGTGACTGTAGGAGTTAATCTGGATCCTGAGTTTTGTTCAGTGACTGTAGGAGTTAATCTGGATCCTGAGTTTTGTTCAGTGACTGTAGGAGTTCATCTGGATCCTGAGTTTTGTTCAGTGACTGTAGGAGTTAATCTGGATCCTGAGTTTTGTTCAGTGACTGTAGGAGTTAATCTGGATCCTGAGTTTTGTTCAGTGACTGTAGGAGTTAATCTGGATCCTGAGTTTTGTTCAGTGACTGTAGGAGTTCATCTGGATCCTGAGTTTTGTTCAGTGACTGTAGGAGTTCATCTGGATCCTGAGTTTTGTTCAGTGACTGTAGGAGTTCATCTGGATCCTGAGTTTTGTTCAGTGACTGTAGGAGTTCATCTGGATCCTGAGTTTTGTTCAGTGACTGTAGGAGTTCATCTGGATCCTGAGTTTTGTTCAGTGACTGTAGGAGTTCATCTGGATCCTGAGTTTTGTTCAGTGACTGTAGGAGTTCATCTGGATCCTGAGTTTTGTTCAGTGACTGTAGGAGTTCATCTGGATCCTGAGTTTTGTTCAGTGACTGTAGGAGTTCATCTGGATCCTGAGTTTTGTTCAGTGACTGTAGGAGTTCATCTGGATCCTGAGTTTTGTTCAGTGACTGTAGGAGTTCATCTGGATCCTGAGTTTTGTTCAGTGACTGTAGGAGTTCATCTGGATCCTGAGTTTTGTTCAGTGACTGTAGGAGTTCATCTGGATCCTGAGTTTTGTTCAGTGACTGTAGGAGTTCATCTGGATCCTGAGTTTTGTTCAGTGACTGTAGGAGTTCATCTGGATCCTGAGTTTTGTTCAGTGACTGTAGGAGTTCATCTGGATCCTGAGTTTTGTTCAGTGACTGTAGGAGTTCATCTGGATCCTGAGTTTTGTTCAGTGACTGTAGGAGTTCATCTGGATCCTGAGTTTTGTTCAGTGACTGTAGGAGTTCATCTGGATCCTGAGTTTTGTTCAGTGACTGTAGGAGTTCATCTGGATCCTGAGTTTTGTTCAGTGACTGTAGGAGTTCATCTGGATCCTGAGTTTTGTTCAGTGACTGTAGGAGTTCATCTGGATCCTGAGTTTTGTTCAGTGACTGTAGGAGTTCATCTGGATCCTGAGTTTTGTTCAGTGACTGTAGGAGTTCATCTGGATCCTGAGTTTTGTTCAGTGACTGTAGGAGTTCATCTGGATCCTGAGTTTTGTTCAGTGACTGTAGGAGTTCATCTGGATCCTGAGTTTTGTTCAGTGACTGTTCTGGATCCTGAGTTTTGTTCAGTGACTGTAGGAGTTCATCTGGATCCTGAGTTTTGTTCAGTGACTGTAGGAGTTCATCTGGATCCTGAGTTTTGTTCAGTGACTGTAGGAGTTCATCTGGATCCTGAGTTTTGTTCAGTGACTGTAGGAGTTCATCTGGATCCTGAGTTTTGTTCAGTGACTGTAGGAGTTCATCTGGATCCTGAGTTTTGTTCAGTGACTGTAGGAGTTCATCTGGATCCTGAGTTTTGTTCAGTGACTGTAGGAGTTCATCTGGATCCTGAGTTTTGTTCAGTGACTGTAGGAGTTCATCTGGATCCTGAGTTTTGTTCAGTGACTGACTAGGAGTTCATCTGGATCCTGAGTTTTGTTCAGTGACTGTAGGAGTTCATCTGGATCCTGAGTTTTGTTCAGTGACTGTAGGAGTTCATCTGGATCCTGAGTTTTGTTCAGTGACTGTAGGAGTTCATCTGGATCCTGAGTTTTGTTCAGTGACTGTAGGAGTTCATCTGGATCCTGAGTTTTGTTCAGTGACTGTGGAGTTCATCTGGATCCTGAGTTTTGTTCAGTGACTGTAGGAGTTCATCTGGATCCTGAGTTTTGTTCAGTGACTGTAGGAGTTCATCTGGATCCTGAGTTTTGTTCAGTGACTGTAGGAGTGACTGAGTTTTGTTCAGTGAGGAGTTCATCTGGATCCTGAGTTTTGTTCAGTGACTGTAGGAGTTCATCTGGATCCTGAGTTTTGTTCAGTGACTGTAGGAGTTCATCTGGATCCTGAGTTTTGTTCAGTGACTGTAGGAGTTCATCTGGATCCTGAGTTTTGTTCAGTGACTGTAGGAGTTCATCTGGATCCTGAGTTTTGTTCAGTGACTGTAGGAGTTCATCTGAGTTTTGTTCATCTGGATCCTGAGTTTTGTTCAGTGACTGTAGGAGTTCATCTGGATCCTGAGTTTTGTTCAGTGACTGTAGGAGTTCATCTGGATCCTGAGTTTTGTTCAGTGACTGTAGGAGTTCATCTGGATCCTGAGTTTTGTTCAGTGACTGTAGGAGTTCATCTGGATCCTGAGTTTTGTTCAGTGACTGTAGGAGTTCATCTGGATCCTGAGTTTTGTTCAGTGACTGTAGGAGTTCATCTGGATCCTGAGTTTTGTTCAGTGACTGTAGGAGTTCATCTGGATCCTGAGTTTTGTTTTGTTCAGTGTTCTGACTGTAGGAGTTCATCTGGATCCTGAGTTTTGTTCAGTGACTGTAGGAGTTCATCTGGATCCTGAGTTTTGTTCAGTGACTGTAGGAGTTCATCTGGATCCTGAGTTTTGTTCAGTGACTGTAGGAGTTCATCTGGATCCTGAGTTTTGTTCAGTGACTGTAGGAGTTCATCTGGATCCTGAGTTTTGTTCAGTGACTGTAGGAGTTCATCTGGATCCTGAGTTTTGTTCAGTGACTGTAGGAGTTCATCTGGATCCTGAGTTTTGTTCAGTGACTGTAGGAGTTCATCTGGATCCTGAGTTTTGTTCAGTGACTGTAGGAGTTAATCTGGATCCTGAGTTTTGTTCAGTGACTGTAGGAGTTCATCTGGATCCTGAGTTTTGTTCAGTGACTGTAGGAGTTCATCTGGATCCTGAGTTTTGTTCAGTGACTGTAGGAGTTCATCTGGATCCTGAGTTTTGTTCAGTGACTGTAGGAGTTCATCTGGATCCTGAGTTTTGTTCAGTGACTGTAGGAGTTCATCTGGATCCTGAGTTTTGTTTCTGTAGGAGTTCAGGATGAGTTTTGTTCAGTGACTGTAGGAGTTCATCTGGATCTGAGTTTTGTTCAGTGACAGGAGTTCTGGATCCTGAGTTTTGTTCAGTGACTGTAGGAGTTCACTGGAGAGTTTTGTTCATGACTGGGAGTTCATCTGGATCCTGAGTTTTGTTCAGTGACTGTAGGAGTTCATCTGGATCCTGAGTTTTGTTCAGTGACTGTAGGAGTTCATCTGGATCCTGAGTTTTGTTCAGTGACTGTAGGAGTTCATCTGGATCCTGAGTTTTGTTCAGTGACTGTAGGAGTTCATCTGGATCCTGAGTTTTGTTCAGTGACTGTAGGAGTTCATCTGGATCCTGAGTTTTGTTCAGTGACTGTAGGAGTTCATCTGGATCCTGAGTTTTGTTCAGTGACTGTAGGAGTTCATCTGGATCCTGAGTTTTGTTCAGTGACTGTAGGAGTTCATCTGGATCCTGAGTTTTGTTCAGTGACTGTAGGAGTTCATCTGGATCCTGAGTTTTGTTCAGTGACTGTAGGAGTTCATCTGGATCCTGAGTTTTGTTCAGTGACTGTAGGAGTTCATCTGGATCCTGAGTTTTGTTCAGTGACTGTAGGAGTTCATCTGGATCCTGAGTTTTGTTCAGTGACTGTAGGAGTTCATCTGGATCCTGAGTTTTGTTCAGTGACTGTAGGAGTTCATCTGGATCCTGAGTTTTGTTCAGTGACTGTAGGAGTTCATCTGGATCCTGAGTTTTGTTCAGTGACTGTAGGAGTTCATCTGGATCCTGAGTTTTGTTCAGTGACTGTAGGTAGTTCATCTGGATCCTGAGTTTTGTTCAGTGACTGTAGGAGTTCATCTGGATCCTGAGTTTTGTTCAGTGACTTTGTAGGACTGTAGGAGTTCATCTGGATCCTGAGTTTTGTTCAGTGACTGTAGGAGTTCATCTGGATCCTGAGTTTTGTTCAGTGACTGTAGGAGTTCATCTGGATCCTGAGTTTTGTTCAACTGTAGGAGTTCATCTGGACACACAGAGTTTTGTTCAGTGACTGTAGGAGTTCATCTGGATCCTGAGTTTTGTTCAGTGACTGTAGAGTTCATCTGGATCCTGAGTTTTCAGCATGATGCTTTATAAGGATAGTACTTGTGTTTTCAACCTGTTGGCACACACAGTGACATGATACACAGTACTCTGGTCCATATTTGAACCGACTCAGCTCTGTATTGTCCTATAGGTGAACAGAGAGTTGAAGAAGCTGCTGGTAGCCTCTGAGGTGATGACCTGCAGTACCATTTTGAGCGTCTGGCCAGAGGAAGAACACAGACATGATCTTACCCAGAACGAGGCTCTGGGTCGCAGCCGGGCCTCCACAGCAGAACAGCTGGAACATGTCTATACAATGATGTCTGGAGGACAAGTTCCGTCAGGTAGGGGTGAGGGGTGACGGAGGGAAGGAGTGTGTGTGTGACACTGACTGTTGTGTGTGTGTGTGTAACCCACAGGTATCTCTTCAAGAGACATGATGCTAACCCACAGGACCCACAGGTGCAGGGTTTCTCTCAGCACAGACAGACATGATGCTAGACCCATCACACACCTGCTGAGACATGATGCGGTAGACATTCTCCCAGAGACATGATGCTAACCCACAGGTACAACACACAGACATGATGCTAACCCACAGGTACACACAGACAGACATGATGCTAACCCACAGGTACAACACACAGATGCATGATGCTAACCCACAGGTACAACACACAGACATGATGCTAACCCACAGGTACAACACACAGACATGATGCTAACCCACAGGTACAACACACAGACATGATGCTAACCCACAGGTACAACACACAGACATGACGCTAACCCACAGGTACAACACACAGACATGATGCTAACCCACAGGTACAACACACAGACATGATGCTAACCCACAGGTACAACACACAGACATGATGCTAACCCACAGGTACAACACACAGACATGATGCTAACCCACAGGTACAACACACAGACATGATGCTAACCCACAGGTACAACACACAGACATGATGCTGATGCTAACCCACAGGTACAACACACAGACATGATGCTAACCCACAGGTACAACACACAGACATGATGCTAACCCACAGGTACAACACACAGACATGATGCTAACCCACAGGTACAACACACAGACATGATGCTAACCCACAGGTACAGTAGGACTTCTATACAACACACTAGTGGTAAAACTCACATAGGAACATAAAGTAACTGAGATACCCACCACAGTACCAGCCATACAGATGATGTGTTTGTGTGTCTCTCTCCCAGGTCTCTGGAGCAGCTGCTGGTCTCTCTCCAGTGGGGTCGACAGCAGACCTACTACCCCAGTGGCCAGCCACTCAGCACGGGAGAACTAGCCCTAGCCAATCACAAGCTGGCGGACGCCATCAACTCCCGCCTGCTGGGGAAGGTTGGGCCAGTAGGGAGCAGCAGTGGAGCTGGGCTGGGGAAAGGAAGACAGTCCTCAGAGCTCCCTAACACCTCACACACGCCGGCTGAGAAGATGGCTGAGAAGGTAGGAAGTGGAGTGGGACTCCCCAGCAGGACTCTCACACTGGCCTCTATCCAGAAACAACCCGCTCACTCTTTCTGTCTTTCTCTCCTTCTTCCCTTCTCAGGTGTTGAAGATCCTGGACCCGATTTCCTGTTCAGACAACGAGGAAGAGCCCTCCCCCCTCTCTATCTCTGACTCCTCCCCCTCGGCCTTCCTGACCAATAAGAAGAGCATCGGTCGGTTCCACCCTTACACTCGCTATGAGAACATCACCTTCAACTGCTGCGAGCGCTGCAGCGGAGACATCCTGGTACTCTAGGGGTCAGAGGGCAGGGGTCGTGACCTTTAACCTGGACAGGTCAACGCAGGCCGCTGTGAGGAACACCAGTCGGCTCTCCCTCCGTCGAACTGTCTGGTTTCACAGCGGCCTCAGAGCGCTGATTTTAATTGGCTGATCTCTCAGTCCATCACCGTCTCATAACTCTTAGAACCTCCCACGACATTGTGGGCTTCAGAACGTGAGCAGAGCAAGTGATTTAAACAAGGAAGTGAGTTCGGAGAATCTGAAAGTATTCCATCTTAGAATCAATTGGGCTTCCCAAAAATAATATGGTCAAAGTCATTCCACGGACGGCCGAGTGTCTGTGGGTTTCTGGTCCTTCCTTGTACTTGACTGGTGAATTGAGTTTACTGATTAGTAAGCAACTACCTTCACCTGGTTGTCTAGGTTACTAATTAGTAAGGAACTCTCCTCACCTGGTTGTCTAGGTTACTGATTAGTAAGCAACTCCCTTCACCTGGTTGTCTAGGTAACTAATTAGTAAGGAACTCCCCTCACCTGGTTGTCTAGGTTACTAATTAGTAAGCAACTACCTTCACCTGGTTGTCTGGGTAACTAATTAGTAAGGAACTCCCCTCACCTGGTTGTCTAGGTTACTAATTAGTAAGGAACTGCCCTCACCTGGTTGTCTAGGCTACTAATTAGTAAGGAACTGCCCTCACCTGGTTGTCTAGGCTACTAATTAGTAAGGAACTGCCCTCACCTGGTTGTCTAGGCTACTAATTAGTAAGGAACTGCCCTCACCTGGTTGTCTAGGCTACTAATTAGTAAGGAACTGCCCTCACCTGGTTGTCTAGGCTACTAATTAGTAAGGAACTCCCCTCACCTGGTTGTCTAGGCTACTAATTAGTAAAGAACTGCCCTCACCTGGTTGTCAAGGCTACTAATTAGTAAGGAACTGCCCTCACCTGGTTGTCTAACTCTTTGAGAGGAAACACCAGACCTGACATTAGACAGTCATTCATAAGGGAGGGAGGGAGAAACATTTTAAGACTGTTGGGACTAGCTTTTAGCTAGTGAGTCATGACGTCATGATACCCTCAGTGTTAGAGACAGCATCTATTGAGAGAACCCTGCTGAAAACTAGTGAGTCATGACACCCTCAGTGTTAGAGACAGCATCTATTGAGAGAACCCTGCTGAAGACTAGTGAGTCATGACACCCTCAGTGTTAGAGACAGCATCTATTGAGAGAACCCTGCTGAAGACTAGTGAGTCATGACACCCTCAGTGTTAGAGACAGCATCTATTGAGAGAACCCTGCTGAAGACTAGTGAGTCATGACATCATGTTTCCCTCAGTGTTAGACAGCATCTATTGAGAGAACCCTGCTGAAGACTAGTGAGTCATGACGTCATGATGCCCTCAGTGTTAGAGACAGCATCTATTGAGAGAACCCTGCTGAAGACTAGTGAGTCATGACATCATGATGCCCTCAGTGTTAGACAACATCTATTGAGAGAACCCTGCTGAAGACTAGTGAGTCATGACGTCATGATGCCCTCAGTGTTAGAGACAGCATCTATTGAGAGAACCCTGCTGAAGACTAGTGAGTCATGACATCATGATGCCCTCAGTGTTAGAGACAGCATCTATTGAGAGAACCCTGCCGAAGACTAGTGAGTCATGACATCATGATGCCCTCAGTGTTAGACAGCATCTATTGAGAGAACCCTGCTGAAGACTAGTGAGTCATGACGTCATGATGCCCTCAGTGTTAGAGACAGCATCTATTGAGAGAACCCTGCTGAAGACTAGTGAGTCATGACATCATGATGCCCTCAGTGTTAGAGACAGCATCTATTGAGAGAACCCTGCTGAAGACTAGTGAGTCATGACATCATGATGCCCTCAGTGTTAGAGACAGCATCTATTGAGAGAACCCTGCTGAAGACTAGTGAGTCATGACGTCATGATGCCCTCAGTGTTAGAGACAGCATCTATTGAGAGAACCCTGCTGAAGACTAGTGAGTCATGACATCATGATGCCCTCAGTGTTAGAGACAGCATCTATTGAGAGAACCCTGCTGAAGACTAGTGAGTCATGACATCATGATGCCCTCAGTGTTCGAGACAGCATCTATTGAGAGAACCCTGCTGAAGACTTGAACTCAGGCTAAGATGCTATTTATCAAACGAAATGTCGTGTATATAGAAATGCATTCCTCAATGGTGTTATTATTGTTAAAGCTTTATTTAACTTGGCAAGTCAGTTAAGAACAAATTCTTATTTACAAAGACGGCCTACAGGGGCAGAACGACTGATTTTAACCTTGTTCAGCTCGGGGATTCGATCCATCAACTTGCCCATCTCTCTAACCACTAGGCTACCTGCCTCCCAAGCAGTATGGTTGATTCACTATCAGGTTTTCATTCTGAGTGTTAAATTTATTGAATTGATCTGATGAGTATTGTAGATGTGTGGAAACAGGAGAGGCAGGGCTGTGGTCAGAGGATGTTGCTGACAGACAGAAGGTTGTAGATGTGGGGAAACAGGAGAGGCAGGGCTGTGGTCAGAGGATGTTGCTGACAGACAGAAGGTTGTAGATGTGGGGAAACAGGAGAGGCAGGGCTGTGGTCAGAGGATGTTGCTGACAGACAGAAGGTTTTGTGGGAAACAGAGAGGCAGGGCTGTGGTCAGGGATGTTGCTGACAGACAGAAGGTTTTAGATGTGTGGAAACAGGAGAGGCAGGGCTGTGGTCAGGGATGTTGCTGACAGACAGAAGGTTGATGTGGGAAACAGGAGAGGCAGGGCTGTGGTCAAATGTTGCTGACAGGAGAAGGTTTTAGATGTGTGGAAACAGGGCTGTGGTCAGAGGATGTTGCTGACAGACAGAAGGTTTTAGATGTGTGGAAACAGGAGAGGCAGGGCTGGGTCAAACAGGAGAGGCAGGGCTGTGGTCCGAGGATGTTGCTGACAGAGGATGTGTGGAAACAGGAGAGGCAGGGCTGTGGTCAGGGATGTTGCTGACAGACAGAAGGTTGTAGATGTGTGGAAACAGGAGAGGCAGGGCTGTGGTCAGAGGATGTTGCTGACAGACAGAAGGTTTTAGATGTGGGGAAACAGGAGAGGCAGGGCTGTGGTCAGAGGATGTTGCTGACAGGCAGAAGGTTGTAGATGTGGGGAAACAGGAGAGGCAGGGCTGTGGTCAGAGGATGTTTCTGACAGACAGAAGGTTTTTAGTTGAGAGGTAAAAGGTTCCCTACATATTCAAGGTGTTTCTGTTCTGTTTGAATCTGGATTCTTTGCAGAGGGGAAGTGACCCGAAGATGTTGCTGTATCGTCCGTTTGCACTGGGAGGAGGCAGAAAGGCAGCGTTTCTGCTGTCCAGTGAGATTCGAGCAGAAATCATCTGATACCCAATGATATTAGATCTATATTTGTGTGGAATACTTCAGGAAGGACCCCTGGACTTTGTCCACATTTTGTTGTGTTACAGCCTGAATTTAAAATGGATTAAATTCATTGTGTTTGACACTGTCCAACACACAATATTCCAAAGCATGCATCTTGTTTGCAACAAGGCACTAAAGTAACACTGCAAAAATGTGGCAAAGAAATTAACTTTTTGTCCTGAATACAAAGTGTTACGTTTGGGGCAAATCCAATACAACACATTACTGAGTACCACTCTCCATATTTTCAAGCATAGTGGTGGCTGCATCATGTTATGGGTATGCTTGTAATTGTTAAGGACTGGGGAGTTTTTCAGGATAAAAAAATAAACAGACTGGAGCTAAACACAGGAAGAATTCTAGAGGAAAACCTGGTTCAGTCTGCTTTCCACCAGACACTGGGAGAGGAGTTCACCTTTCATCAGGACAATAAACCTAAAACACAAGGCCAAAATCTACACTGGAGTTGCTTACCAAGAAGACCGTGAATGTTCCTGAGTGGCCGAGTTACTGCTGACCTAAATCTACTTCACAATCTATGTCAAGACCTGAAAATAGTTGAGTAGCAATGATCAACAACCAATTTGACAGAGCTTGAAGAATTTTGAAAAGAATAAATGGGCAAATGTTGCACAATCCAGGTGTGGAAAGCTCTTAAGAGATTTACCCAGAAAGCCTAGCAGCTTTAATCACTGCCAAAGGTGCTTATACAAAGTATTGACCATTAAGGTTTTCACTTTGTCATTATGGGGTATTGTGTGTAGATGGGTGAGAATTATTCACGCTCTGGCAAATTGGTTGTTGATCATTGCTAGACAGCCATTTTTTTTATTATAGGTCTTTCCATAGATGTTCAAGTAGATGTAAGTCTAAACTAAACTATCTAGTCAGGAACATCCACTGTCTTGGTCGCAACTCTAGTGTAGATTTGATCTTGTGTTTAAGGTGTGAATACATGAGATATTTCAGCTCATTTCTTTTTCAACACGTTTGCTAAAATTTCTAAACACATTTTCACTTTGTCATTATGGAGTTTTGTGTGTAGATGGGTGAGATAAAAAAATATATAAATTGAATCCATTTTGATTTCAGGGTCAAAGGTTATGACTACTGTACTTTCTGAAGGCACTGTATCGATGAAGAACCTGAAAACATTTCACTTTTAAGAAAACAAAAGTAAAGTATAAATAAAGTATATTAAGTATAAATAAAGTATATTAAGTATAAATAAAGTATATTAAGTATAAATAAGAATGTTTTTTGGGGGGTTCACGGTTGTTGTTGTTGACCATTTTCACTTTGTAAAGATTTTTCTAAATTCCTTCATGTCAGAGAACAAAATTAAAGATGAGTTAAATCTATTTACTGTTTAGTGAGAATCTGTCCATCATATCGCTTGAATACAGGATGAATGGAAGTTAAACTGGAGTAAATGGTTTTTAACTTAAAACTATAGTTCAGCTAGACAATATAATGACATGAACATTTTGTGGTTAAATATACTGAACAAAAATATATGCAAGCAATTTCAAAGATTTTACTGAGTTACAGTTTATAAGGAAATCAATCAATTGAAATCAATTCATTAGGGCCCTAATCTATGGATTTCACATGACTGGGCAGGGGCTCAGCCATGTGTGGGCTGGGAGGGCATCGGCCCACCCACTGGGGAGCCAGGCCCAACCAATCAGAAAGAGCTTTTCCCCACAAAATTGCTACAGATAGAAACCCCCCCCCCCCTCCCCTCCGCAGGTGATGAAGCCGGATGAGGAGGTCCTGGACTGGCGTGGTTACACCTGGTCTGTGGTTGTGAGGCCGGTTAGACGCATGGAGGGAGCGATGTTGGAGGCAGTTTATGGTAGAGAAATTAACATTAAATTCTCTGGCAACAGCTCTGGTGGACATTCCTGCAGTCAGCATGCCAACTGCACACTCGCCCAGGCCTCTTTAAGATGTGTGGTTTTGTCACACAACACAATACCACAGATGTCTCAAGTCTTGAGGGAGTGTTGCAATTGGCATACTGACTGCAGGAATGTACACCTGGAGCTTTTGCCAAAGTGGTATTTTATAGTCCCCCAGCACAAGGTGCACCTGTGTAACGACCATGCTGTTTAATCAGCTTCTTGATATGCCACACCTGTCAAGTGGATGGATCATCTTGACAAATAAGAAATGCTCACTAACAGGG
Organism: Oncorhynchus tshawytscha; assembly: GCF_018296145.1. NCBI lineage: Eukaryota > Metazoa > Chordata > Actinopteri > Salmoniformes > Salmonidae > Oncorhynchus > Oncorhynchus tshawytscha. The sequence goes on along the minus strand of NW_024608695.1, from coordinate 31,342 downwards.
ATGTAAAACAAATGTGAGAGAAATAAGCTTTTTGTACGTGTGGAAAATGTTCTGGATCTTTTATTTCAGCTCATAAAACACTTCACATGTTGCGTTTTTATATATTTTTTCCTCGGTGTACATTGACACGAAGTAACAAATTACGCCAAAGATTCCAAACAATCAACAGTCACTGAGTTGCTTATCCAAATGTTTCTGTTCATGGTCCACCTGAAGCTGTTGCCGAACTGGCCTTTTATAGTCCCCCAGCACAAGGTGCACCTGTGTAACGATCATGCTGTTTTAATCAGCGTCTTGATAGGCCACACCTGTCAAGTGTTCAAGGCATTTAGAAGTGCTTTTCATCAGTTCATCTCTGAATCCATTGACGCAACAGGGTGAAACTGAAGAACATTCAGAGGAGAAATGTCTCAGGATATTTGGCCCAATAAGGCTACTCTTCCTTCCGCAATTTCTTCCCGCTCTTGGCTGTACTGTTCCGATCCTCCATCTTGGTTTTTAGTGATGTCCGTACCCTGGTGGTGGTCTGTGTGTTCTGTCTGTTCTCTGCATCCCCTGCTGCTTCCTTACTGACTGCTACCGTGTCTCTGCTACTGAATACACTGTCCTTATGTCTGCCAGTGGATCCTCTCTCTTTGTCCCCATTCCTGACTGCTACCGTGTCTCTGCTACTGAATACACTGTCCTTATGTCTGCTAGTGGATCCTCTCTCTCTGACCACACCATTCATCTGTTTCTGTCTCCACTCCTCCATACCATCTCTGTCTCCGGTCCTGACTGCTCTGTCACTGTCTCCTCTGTCTCCAGTCCTGACTGCTCTGTCACTGTCTCCTCTGTCTCCAGTCCTGATTTCTTTGTCACTGTCTCCTTCTCTGTCCCCATTCCTAATTGCTCTGTCCCCACTCTTCAATACACTGGCTCTTCTACTAAATGCCCTCTCTCTGTCCCCAGCCCTGAACCCTGTGTCTCCTCTGGTTCTGCCACTAAACCTCCTGTCCTTATCTGAGCCTCTGTCTCTGTCCTGCTGGGGTTTCTCCTGGTAGAATCCATCATGTTTCCTCTTCGGTACGTGCTCCAGCGCCTCCTCCCACCTCCCACTCTCCTTCAGTGTCAGCAAGATGCGTATCATCTGATCCAGGGTCAGGTTCTTGGCCCCCGTCTCCCATTGGAGGAAGTCATCCAGCGGCAGACGGGCCGTATTCAGCTTCAGACGCTTGGCGTTGGCCAAGGAGAGCCCTGATTGGATGGAGCGGTCCACCATGGAGCCCACGATGTAGACCTTAGAGTTGTCGAAGGTACGGAGAACGTTGGGGGAGTCAGCCGTCAGGTAGACCAGGTCGTCCCGGGGGAACAGGTCCACGTGACGTTGCTCTGTGGAGGTGATGAGGAGGCGCTCCCAGGCCTCTGCGCCGTACCGTTTAACCAGCTCCCTGTGGTAACCCCCGTCCGGCTGCAAGTTACAGAAGTGTAGGTGGAAGGGGTCCGGGGCTCGGCGGTTCCACCCCTCCACCTCCATCAGCTGGGACACAGTGTTCTCCACCTCCCGACGCGTCATCTGCTGTTCGTAGGACATATCGAATACCAGCGGCTGGCCGAACACCACGGCCTGGGCCGACCTCCACCCCAGCAGCTTGTCCAGGGAACGACCCCAGAACTGGAGAAGGAAAGTGTTCCTCAGTTCCCCCTCCTCTCCTCTCACACCGCCAGGCCTGATCCTATCGTCCTCCAGAAACCTCTCGCTCCTCTCTGCCTTCTTCTTCTCCTGTTTCTGCTTGTGGTTGTTCTTGTGGCCCTCCTTGATGGCCAGGTATTTCAGGTACTTCTTCTTGGAGGACTTAGTTTGGAACTCAGCCAAGATCCCCAGCTCCTCGTCAGTCATGATCTCTGGCACCAGCTTCCCAGCCTGACGCCACATCACTACCAGCTCTCTGGTGGCCTCCAGTGGGGAGACCTCCTCCTGCCCTGCTACACCTCCTCCTGGTCCTGAAGGAGCAGCACCACCACCTCCCTCCTCACCTCCCTGTTTCTCCTCCTCCACCGCTGGGACCTGAAACCTCATCACAGACTTCCATATGTCCAGGTCCAGTTTCTCTTCAGTCTGATCTTCTTTAGACTGAGGGAGGGGTACATCTTTTCTTAGTGTGGCCCCAGTATAGAGAGGCCGTTTTAGGGGTGCAGAGTGGTGGGGTGGGAGAAGGCAGGTGAGTGGTAGCTGTTTATTTGCGACAGTGGATAACAGCGAGAGACGCCGCCGCAGCTCGTTCAAAAGCGGTGGGGTGAGAAACCTCATCATTTCAATGGTTTGATGATACATGTATATGGAGTCAAGATGTTGACACTCACGTCGTTATATTTAAAGTTCCAGAAGTGTCCATCAGGAGAGGAGGAAATACCGTTCGACGTGCAGACAAGATAGAAAGCGACTGTGTTTATGTTTCATAATCACGAGAAGAAAAAATATATATACAAACTGCAATTAAGGTCCACTCTCAACAAGGACAGAATGGATCATATAATCGTGGTAATATTCCATTGAATGTCTTACATTTGTGTCAGTCTGAATTCAATTTTACATCCGTCCTCATCGAAAAAAATGTCGAAAGGTCACGTTGTAAACGTGTGCAACGCCATTATTCAGTCGTGCTGATGCAAGTGCAAAAAATATTTGTTCCGGGATTAATGTTCTGGGCATAACAATTTGTACAGAAGACTGTCTCACATTTCACCAATCATACACAAAAAAATATGTTATTTTCCCACGTCAATACATAGTAAACAACGTTTAATGCAAGAGACAATTTGGAACCGGAAATTACCCTAAACTACCAACTGAGTTTAAACTTCACCTGAGTCCTGCTCAATGGTTCGTATATAAACTAGGTGACTGATAGGGGGCGCTGTGTTGAAGCCACAGTGCCTCCATCTTGACACTCCCCCACCGTTGTAAAGCATCTTTTGGAAGCTATAGAAAGGGTGCTCCAAAAAAATGCTAAAAAGCCCATTGGGCGTCTATTATCAGAATGCTAACAAAATTAGCACAATTAATAGCGAATTCCCATGGAGGTTGCTAGCTAAATATTCTACATTCGTTTTTTTGCCACGTTTATTATATTACAAACACCTTAATGCATACTTTTAAATGATATTATGTTAGCGAAACATAAAATATATATATTTTTAAATTCCTTAAAAGTATCATTGTTTTAGATTACTAATGTTATTTTTCCCAAATACTTAAATATATGTAATATTGTCTTTGAAACATTTTAAAGCTGCAATATAAACGTTTTTAGAAAACCCCACCAAATTCACATAGAAATGTGTGCTATAGATCTGTCATTCTCATTGAAAGCAAGTCTAAGAATCAGTAGATGTGTCCTATCTCTATGTTTCACGTAAGTTTTTTTCCGTTTTTGTGTCCTTTTCTTTAGGTTTTGCACACCAGCTTCAAACCACTGAAAATATATATTTTTTAGTTATGGCTAATATATTTCACAGAGGTTTAGATGGTACAGTGATTCTCTACACTCTACTTGCTTGTTTTGTCACATAAACTGAAATGAGGCGTACTATTCTAAATGTTAGCAACCAGGAAATGGTGGAGTGATTTCTGCATAGTGCATATTTCATTGAAATACTGTAAAATTACATTCACTCCAATGGAAGACTGCGCCTACTGGGGAGTGGCAATATGGCCGACCATGGGCTTCAAAGTCTCTCAGTGGCCAATATATAGAATCATCAATCCATGGTTTAAATACATCTAGGGTTTATATACATCGCCCGGTGTTTTTCATTTATTTTATTCAGAGGAATGTCCCTGTATTGATGTGTAATATTGGTATTTTTGCTGCAATAATAATAATACAAAAATAATAAACATTTGTCTAATAAATATGTGTACGTGACCAATAAAAATTGATTTGATTTGAAAGAGCGGCATATGCCTGACTTGTGGAACCCGTTTTCCGAACCATCCAAAAGTATGGCAAAAGAATTGGGTAAAGTCAAATCAGTGATCGTCATGAGAAGTGGGTTAGTTTTGATTTCTTGTGTTTCTGAGGTACAGAAGAAATGTCTGTTGGACATCAAACAAGCTGATGGATATAATGTAGGGCACCTGTCGAGGGGACACCTGTCGAGGGAGGACACCTGTCTAGGGAGGACACCTGTCGAGGGAGGACACCTGTCGAGGGAGGACACCTGTCGAGGGGGCACCTGTCTAGGGAGGACACCTGTCGAGGGGACACCTGTCGAGGGAGGACACCTGTCGAGGACACCTGTCTAGGGAGGAGGAGGGAGGACACCTGTCGAGGGAGGACACACTGTCTAGGGAGGGCACCTGTCGAGGAGGACACCTGTCGAGGACACCGAGGGAGGACACCTGTCTGGGAGGACACCTGTCGAGGGAGGACACCTGTCGAGGAGGGTCTAGGACACCTGTCGAGGACACCTGTCGAGGACACCTGTCGAGGGGACACCTGTCGAGGGCACCTGTCGAGGGGACACCTGTCGAGGGAGGACACCTGTCGAGGGAGGACACCTGTCGAGGAGGACACCTGTCGAGGGAGGACACCTGTCTAGGGAGGACACCTGTCTAGGGAGGACACCTGTCGAGGAGGACACCTGTCTAGGGAGGACACCTGTCGAGGGAGGACACCTGTCTAGGAGGTCATTTCTAGAGTCTCAGTGGATGTTTTATTGCTTTACCTTAAGGAGGACACCTGTCCAGGAGGACACCTCGATGAACACTGAATCACATGGCTAATGGCACCTGAAGGAGGACACCTGTCGAGTTAGGACACCTGTTCTAGGGAGGACACCTGTTTTTTGAGGACACCTGTGGAACCTGTCTCACCTGTCGGGAGGACACCTGGGATGTAGGACACCTGTCTAGGGAGGACACCTGTAAAAGGCCTTTTGTTCTTTCACCTGCCAAATGTCTGAACATGGAAGGACACCTGTCTGCAGGGGAGGACACCTGTCTGAGATGTGAGATGTGTCTAGGGAGGACACCTGTCTAAGGAGTCATTTCTAAAGTGTTTTTATTGCTTTATTTAAGAGAAATTCCAGGAGTGATCGATGAACACTGAATCATATGGCTAATGGCAAGAAGGAGAAGAGTTAGTCTGTTCTAGTGATATTTTTTGATGTGGAATCTCTCTGTGGTGTACCTGGGATGTATGTACTGTTGGAGCTTCTGTAAAAAGGCCTTTTGTTCTTTCTGCCAAATGTGTGAACATGGAAGAAGTGTCTGCAGACAAGAAGCTGAGATGTGAGATGTGTGGAACACCACTATGAAGGAGATGTTAAATGTTTAGTAGAGAATAGAGCATGAAGAAGAGCAATCAACTGTGGTGGGGAGCATGGAGAGCAATCAACTGTGGTGTGGAGCATGAAGAGCAATCAACTGTGGTGGGGAGCATGAAGAGCAATCAACTGTGGTGGGGAGCATGAAGAGCATGAAGCGCAATCAACTGTGGTGGGGAGCATGAAGAGCAATCAACTGTGGTGGGGAGCATGAAGAGCATGAAGCGCAATCAACTGTGGTGGGGAGCATGAAGAGCAATCATTGGAGTTCCCAATGTAGGGTGGAAGAGACTGAGGTTGCTCAAATCAAAGGCAGTTGAGAGTCTCCTATGCAGAGGCTGTCAAAAGGGTTGAAAGTGTGAGTATATCTGAAGGTCCTGCGGTAGTGTAGAATGGTATGCCTACATTGGAGCCTTCACCACAGGCTGAGAATCAACAGCAGGACCCAGAAATCCTTCATGTGAAGATAGTGGACTCTGTGTCATTTATAGCATTGGTGATAAACGGAACTGCACAAGTTGAATGTAAGTCAAGAAAGATCGATATAATTGTTAATGTAGCTGAACTGTTTCTGGGATTAAAATCTTTATACATTATTATTATTTTATTTTTAGTTGTTAAAATGTCTGTTTTCACCCCACCCAGTAGGTGGTGGCAATGCACCATTTTGAAATGTAGTCCGCCAATAAAACCTCGAAGAAGAAAACCGTGCTGACTGCCTGCCTCCGAACTTTCTCTCCCCTCTTAACCATCTCCCTCAGATTACCACTCAAAGCAATGAATTTTCTATTGACTGTCAATCTCATTATGTCTTGTTTTGGTGCTTTAAAGCGCTTTGAGATTCTTTATGTAATGAATAACGCTGTAAAAGTTGAATAAATTATAATTAACTGTTGCTGTTTCTGGCGGACATTTTATGTGGTTGCAAAACAAACGGAAGTGACATCGGATGTCACTTCCGTTTGTTTGTTGTGATCCTGCTAGCGACGGTTTCTATGCGATTCGAAGCGGGACCGTTGAAATGATGAAAACAGCGACCACCGAACATTTAGGGTTGTTCGCGAATATAAATAGTAAAATGTATGGATATTACAACAACAACAAAAAAAAATAGAATAATTTGTAAGGAATTAGCCAGCTAGCTATGAAAGCTACCCGTTGGACAGTGAACTTTTCCAACTATTCGACGTTGGCTAACTATAGCTCGTTACCAGTATATGTCGCGCAACAGTCGACGTTGTTAGCTAGTTAGTACAATCATTCAACTAGCTAGCTAACGCCTTAACTGTCCTTGAACTCGTTGAGCTCGCTAATCCTTAATCTTCGGTAATACTAAAGTTATATGCTCAGTAAGTGAGCTGGCAAAAAAAAGCAGATCACTACTTGTTTGACAAAAGCGAGGTAAGCTAAACGTTATCTAGCTTCAAAATGCCTCCGAAGAAGCAGAAAAACCCGTCGGTGAATATCTCCAGCTCGCTAGAGGAGTCGGAAGAATTCAGTCTGGAGACCACGGTGCCTACGGAAGACATCTCGTCGTCGGACGAACGGGACCGCACCGGGACGCAGAAAGTCACCCGACAGCTCATCGAGAGGAAAGAGCTACTGCACAACTTACAGCTGTTAAAAATAGAGATGTCGCAGAAAAATCTCATCATAGATAACATGAAAGTGGACCACTTGACAAAGGTAGTTAGCTAGGATCTCAAAGATGTTCTGTCGAGCTACTAAACCTTTCACATCAGCATACATGTGGGGCTGCTTCTCAAATAGTCTCCTATTCTATTACTAATGACTAGAGGGCCCTAAAGTAGGGACGTCAAACGACGTTCAGCCTGCTTCTTTTATGTTATCTTTAACTCTACATGGTTGGAAAATGACTTGTAAGTAAGTAAGCATTTCACTGTTAGTTTACACTTGTCTATGAAGAATGTGACATAAAATGTGACTTGCTGCACAGACCCTTTGGACACTCCTCTAGACCCCCCCCCCTAAAAAAAAACATCTGTCCCGCTTTAAAGTTACCCTTGGCAGTTTTAATAGTAGAATGCACAAGGTGCAATTTCTAAATTGGGTGGTGCATAATCAGGTCCTCTTGTCATGTCAGTCATTACAGACCGTAGAGAGATATTTATAATGTGTCAGAGATGTCCAGATCAACTAGCCCATGTCAGCTAAAGTTAAAAAATAAAAACATTTACTCATAAAGTGTTAAACAAATCAAAATATATTTGAGATTCTTCAAAGTAGCCACCCCTTTGCCTTGATGACAGCTTTGCACACGCTTGGCATTTTCTCAACCAGCTTCACCTGGAATTATTTTCCAACAGTCTTGCTGAGCACTTGCTGGCTGCTTTTCCTTCACTCTGCGGTCCAACTCATCCCAAAGCTTCTCAATTGGGTTGAGGTCAGGTGATTGTGGAGGCCAGGTCATCTGATGCAGCACTCCCTCATTCTCCTTCTTGGTGTTGGGTCATTGTCCTGTTGAAAAACTATAATAAAACTATAATTTTTTTACTGTGCTGTTTCACAAAGGTTGTGAACCTAAATACATTTTCCAGACCCAGTATAATTTGCATTTCGTTATCTTGTTGTTTTTCGTCCCACCCTTTTAGTTCCAAACACAACCTGTCCTTTCAACATGAATTTCCCATGGTATTGTACTTAATCAGGTAGGAACTGATAAAGGAGTCCAAAAACATGCGGCCATTTTAGATTTATTTTCATTATATACCAGATAGCACCAGAACGGGGTTTGTCCTGCCCCGGCTGAAGTAGTGCACTATAATAGGAAAGAGAATTAGGGGCCATTGGGGACACGTTTATGTATCACTCTACTTGTTCTGTGCTCTCTTCCCTAGACGGAGGAGCTGGAGGAGAGGCTGAATGTTGCCCTGCACCAGAAACAAGTCCTGGCTCTGAGACTGGACAGCCAGCTGCAACTCACCCAGGATGAGGGGAGGTAGGAACAGATCTGAGACCTTGACTTACCTTAGCCTCAATAATATGACAGATACAGAGTCTCTCTGATCAGTCGGAGGGGTCGTAGGTCAACACAGGATCACCTTGCTGAACCCAGAACCTCTAAAAGATTGGAAGATGTTCAACCAAGTCTCTCTGATCAGTCGGAGGGGTCGTAGGGCAACACAGGATCACCTTGCTGAACCCAGAACCTCTAAAAGATTGAAAGATGTTCAACCAAGCAGGCTTGGAAAGGGTGCCCTCTTTTTATATTTGCCTCTAGTCAGTGTGGTTCTCTGTCTGTCCTGCAGGAAGCAGCAGGCTCTGAGGAAGCAGGAGATGGATGGGATCCTACTGAGACAGAAGCAGCTGGAGGAGACTAACAGACGGCTGTGTGACAAGGCAGGAGACCTGCGACGCAGCCTCAGGGACCTGGAGCTCACCGAGGACAAATACAAGGAGCTCCGAGATATCCCAGAGGAGAGACTCTCTATCACTGAATACGTAGCGGTGAGAACTGGGGAGAGATCCTGCTAATGTGGTGTGGTAATGCAGTGTGTTGTGGTAATGCAGTGTGTTAATGCAGTGTGTTGTGGTAATGATATCCCAGAGGAGAGACTCTATCACTGAATACGTAGCGGTGAGAACTGGGGAGAGATCCTGCTAATGTGGTGTGGTAATGCAGTGTGTTAATGCAGTGTGTTGTGTGTTGTGTTAATGCAGTGTGTTGTGTTATAATGCAGTGTGTTGCATTAATGCAGTGTGTTGTGTTAATGCAGTGTGTTGTGTTAATGCAGTGTGTTGTGTTATAATGCAGTGTGTTGTGTTTAATGCAGTGTGTTGTGTTAATGCAGTGTGTTGTGTTATAATGCAGTGTGCTGTGTGTTAATGCAGTGTGTTGTGGTAATGCAGTGTGTTGTTATAATGCAGTGTGTTGTGGTAATGCAGTGTGCTGTGTGTTAATGCAGTGTGCTGTGTGTTAATGCAGTGTGTTGTGTTATAATGCAGTGTGTTGTGTTATAATGCAGTGTGTTGTTATAATGCAGTGTGTTGTGGTAATGCAGTGTGCTGTGTTATAATGCAGTGTGTTGTGGTAATGCAGTGTGTTGTTATAATGCAGTGTGTTGTGGTAATGCAGTGTGCTGTGTGTTAATGCAGTGTGTTGTGTTATAATGCAGTGTGTTGTTATAATGCAGTGTGTTGTGTTATAATGCAGTGTGTTGTGTTATAATGCAGTGTGTTGTGTTAATGCAGTGTGTTGTGTTATAATGCAGTGTGTTGTTATAATGCAGTGTGGCGTGTTATAATGTGTGTTATAATGCAGTGTGTTGTGTTATAATGCAGTGTGTTGTGTTATAATGCAGTGTGTTGTGTTATAATGCAGTGTGCTGTTATAATGCAGTGTGTTGTGTTATAATGCAGTGTGTTGTGTTATAATGCAGTGTGTTGTGTGTAATGCAGTGTGTTGTGTTATAATGCAGTGTGTTGTTAATGCAGTGTGCAGTGTGTTGTGTTAATGCAGTGTGTTGTGTTAATGCAGTGTGTTGTGTTATATGCAGTGTGTTGTGTTATGCAGTGTGTTGTGTAATGCAGTTATAATGCAGTGTGTTGTGGTAATGCAGTGTGTTGTGTTATATGCAGTGTGTTGTGTTAATGCAGTGTGTTGTGTTATAATGCAGTGTGTTGTGTTATAATGCAGTGTGTTGTGTTATAATGCAGTGTGCTGTGTTGTGCTGTGTTATAATGCAGTGTGTTGTTATGATGCAGTGTGCTGTGTTATAATGCAGTGTGTTGTTATGATGCAGTGTGTTGTGTTATAATGCAGTGTGTTGTGTTATAATGCAGTGTGTTGTGTTATAATGCAGTGTGTTGTGTTATAATGCTGTGTGTTGTGTTAATGCAGTGTGCAGTGTGTGTTATAATGCAGTGTGTTGTGTTATAATGCAGTGTGTTGTGTTATAATGCAGTGTGTTGTGTGTATAATGCAGTGTTGTGTTATAATGTGTGTTGTTATAATGCAGTGTGTTGTGTTATAATGCAGTGTGTTGTGTTATAATGCTGTGTGTTGTGTTATGTGTTGTGTTAATGCAGTGTGTTGTGTTATAATGCAGTGTGTTGTGTGTATGTTATAATGCAGTGTGTTGTGTTATGCAGTGTGTTGTGTTATAATGCAGTGTGTTGTGTTATAATGCAGTGTGTTGTTATAATGCAGTGTGTTGTGTTATAATGCAGTGTGTTGTGTTAAATGCAGTGTGTTGTGTGTGTTGTGTTAATGCAGTGTGTTGTGTTATAATGCAGTGTGTTGTGGTAATGCAGTGTGTTATAATGCAGTGTTTGCATAATGCAGTGTGTTGTGTTAATGCAGTGTGTTGTGTTATAATGCAGTGTGTTGTGTTATAATGCAGTGTGTGTTATAATGCAGTGTGTTGTTATAATGCAGTGTGTTGTGGTAATGCAGTGTGTTGTGTTATGATGCAGTGTGCTGTGTGTTAATGCAGTGTGTTGTGTTAATGCAGTGTGTTGTGTTGTATAATGCAGTGTGTTGTGGTAATGCAGTGTGCTGTGTTATAATGCAGTGTGTTGTGTAATGCAGTGTGTTGTTATATGCAGTGTGTTGTGTTATAATGCAGTGTGTTGTGTATAATAATGCAGTGTGCAGTGTGTGTGTTATAATGCAGTGTGTTGTTATAATGCAGTGTGTTGTGTTATAATGCAGTGTGTTGTGTTATAATGCAGTGTGTTGTGTTATGATGCAGTGTGTTGTGTTATAATGCAGTGTGTTGTGTTATAATGCAGTGTGTTGTTTATAATGCAGTGTGTTGTGTTATAATGCAGTGTGTTGTGTTATAATGCAGTGTGTTGTTATGATGCAGTGTGTTGTGTTATAATGCAGTGTGTTGTGTTATAATGCAGTGTGTTGTGTTATAATGCTGTGTGATCCAGTGTGTTGTTATAATGCAGTGTGTTGTTAATGCATGCTGTGTGTTAATGCAGTGTGTGTGTGTTATAATGCAGTGTGTTGTTATAATGCAGTGTGTTGTGGTAATGCAGTGTGTTGTGTTATAATGCAGTGTGTTGTGTTATAATGCAGTGTGTTGTGTTATAATGCAGTGTGTTGTGTTATAATGCAGTGTGTTGTGTTATAATGCAGTGTGTTGTTATAATGCAGTGTGTTGTGTTATGATGCAGTGTGTTGTGTTATAATGCAGTGTGTTGTGTTAATGCAGTGTGTTGTGTTATAATGCAGTGTGTTGTGTTATAATGCAGTGTGTTGTTATAATGCAGTGTGTTGTTATAATGCAGTGTGTTGTGTTAATGCAGTGTGTTGTGTTATAATGCAGTGTGTTGTGTTATAATGCAGTGTGTTGTGTTAATGCAGTGTGTTGTGTTATCATGCAGTGTGTTGTGTTATAATGCAGTGTGTTGTGTTAATGCAGTGTGTTGTGTTATAATGCAGTGTGTTGTGTTATAATGCAGTGTGTTGTTATAATGCAGTGTGTTGTGTTAATGCAGTGTGTTGTGTTATAATGCAGTGTGTTGTGTTATAATGCAGTGTGTTGTGTTATAATGCAGTGTGTTGTGTTATAATGCAGTGTGTTGTGTATTGTGTTAATGCAGTGTGGTGTGTTATAATGCAGTGTGTTGTGTTATAATGCAGTGTGTTGTTATAATGCAGTGTGTTGTTATGATGCAGTGTGTTGTGTTATAATGCAGTGCCTTCATGGATAATGCAGTGTGGTGTGTTATAATGCAGACAGAGAGAGGACAGATCAGAGCCTTGTGTTATAATGCAGTGTGAGGTTACAGACATGATGCAGAGTGTTGTGTTATAATCAGAGCCAGTGTCATACAGACAGAGTGTTGTTATGGAGGTACAGACAGATAAGAGAGAGTTGTTAGATCAGAGCCTTCATAATGGAGGTACATGACAGAGAGTTGTCAGAGCCTTATAATGCAGATCAGAGCCTTCAGGTGCCTTAATGCTGTGGAGGTTCTCCCAGACAGAGAGGTGAGATCAGAGCTCTCTCTCCATGGAGGAACAGACAGAGACCTGAGACAGATCAGAGCCTTCAGATGGATGGTACAGACAGAGAGAGGTACAGACAGAGAGGACAGATCAGAGCCTTCATGGAGGTACAGACAGAGAGAGGACAGATCAGAGCCTTCATGGAGGTACAGACAGAGAGAGGACAGATCAGAGCCTTCATGGAGGTACAGACAGAGAGAGGACAGATCAGAGCCTTCATGGAGGTACAGACAGAGAGAGGACAGATCAGAGCCTTCATGGAGGTACAGACAGAGAGAGGACAGATCAGAGCCTTCATGGAGGTACAGACAGAGAGAGGACAGATCAGAGCCTTCATGGAGCTACAGACAGAGAGAGGACAGATCAGATCCTTCATGCGGGTACTGTTTGTCTTAGAGCAGTGTCGGTCCATGTGATTGTATTGTGACCTTCCTCCTGTGGTGTAGAGTTACGAGGAGGAGCGCAGGGTGAGGTCAGAGCTGGAGATCAGGAACCAGAGACTAACTCTGGAGCTGGCTGACACTAAAGGGCTCATCCAGGAGGGAGACTTCAAGCGGGACAACTACTCTAACATCAAACGGTGAGAGAGAGAGGGAGGAAAGACCACCTCGGTTTTCATCAAGTGTCAGATCAAATGTCTGGAGAAGGATTTACAAAATGGACTCTTTCACTTTGAAAAATGTATTTGTGTGTTTAGACATTTAGAAACTAAACGTCGATCCTCCCTTCCTTTCCAGTGAGCGGGATGCGTTTGAGTGTGAGGTGAGAGAGTTGAGGAAGAGGCTGGAGCTGCTGGAGATGACTCATGAGGTCCAGACCAGGGAGAGGAATGAGCTGAGTCGAGAGGTACAACACCAACCTGGATACTACTGCTACCTGCCTAGCTCCTTGATGTTGCCAATGTTGCCAACACAGGACTTTTCAAAGTACCACTGATTGGCTGATAGATGTTGTCTCACCTTCCTTAGTGGAAGATACTGACTGGAAGTCCCTCTGAATTACAGCATCTGCTAAATGACAACATGTCACATTAAATGTCCTCCAGGTGTCTGCAGCAGACAGTGACCCTCCTCCAGATGGATTGACTACCTCTAACCCCTCTGTCCTCCAGATGTCTACTCTGGAGCAGTCAGTGACCCTCCTCCAGATGGACGGACTACCTCTAACCCCTCTGTCCTCCAGGTGTCTGCAGCAGACGGTGACCCTCCTCCAGATGGATAGACTACCTCTAACCCCTCTGTCCTCCAGGTGTCTACTCTGCAGCAGACGGTGACCCTCCTCCAGATGGATAGACTACCCCTAACCCCTCTGTCCTCCAGGTGTCTACTCTGCAGCAGACGGTGCCCCTCCTCCAGATTGATAAAGACTACCTCTAACCCCTCTGTCCTCCAGGTGTCTGCAGCAGACGGTGACCCTCCTCCAGAAGGATAGACTACCTCTAACCCCTCTGTGTTCCAGGTGTCTACTCTGCAGCAGACAGTGACCCTCCTCCAGAAGGATAGACTACCTCTAACCCCTCTGTGTTCCAGGTGTCTACTCTGCAGCAGACAGTGACCCTCCTCCAGATGGATTGACTACCTCTAACCCCTCTGTGTTCCAGGTGTCTACTCTGCAGCAGACAGTGACCCTCCTCCAGATGGATAGACTACCTCTAACCCCTATGTCCTCCAGGTGTCTTCAGCAGACGGTGACCCTCCTCCAGAAGGATAGACTACCTCTAACCCCTCTGTGTTCCAGGTGTCTACTCTGCAGCAGACAGTACCCCTCCCCCAGATGGATTGACTACCTCTAACCCCTCTGTTCTCCAGGTGTCTACTCTGCAGCAGACGGTGACCCTCCTCCAGATGGATAGACTACCTCTAACCCCTCTGTCCTCCAGGTGTCTACTCTGCAGCAGACGGTGACCCTCCTCCAGATGGATTGACTACCTCTAACCCCTCTGTCCTCCAGGTGTCTACTCTGCAGCAGACGGTGCCCCTCCTCCAGATGGATAGACTACCTCTAACCCCTCTGTCCTCCAGGTGTCTACTCTGCAGCAGACGGTGACCCTCCTCCAGATGGATTGACTACCTCTAACCCCTCTGTCCTCCAGGTGTCTACTCTGCAGCAGACGGTGCCCCTCCTCCAGATGGATAGACTACCTCTAACCCCTCTGTCCTCCAGGTGTCTGCAGCAGACGGTGACCCTCCTCCAGATGGATAGACTACCTCTAACCCCTCTGTCCTCCAGGTGTCTACTCTGCAGCAGACGGTGACCCTCCTCCAGATGGATAGACTACCTCTAACCCCTCTGTCCTCCAGGTGTCTACTCTGCAGCAGACGGTGCCCCTCCTCCAGATGGATAGACTACCTCTAACCCCTCTCCTCCAGGTGTCTGCAGCAGACGGTGACCCTCCTCCAGATGGATAGACTACCTCTAACCCCTCTGTTCTCCAGGTGTCTACTCTGCAGCAGACAGTGCCCTCCTCCAGATGGATTGACTACCTCTAACCCCTCTGTCCTCCAGGTGTCTACTCTGCAGCAGTCGGTGACCCTCCTCCAGATGGATAGACTACCTCTAACCCCTCTGTTCACCAGGTGTCTACTCTGCAGCAGTCAGTGACCCTCCTCCAGATGGATAGACTACCCCTAACCCCTCTGTCCTCCAGGTGTCTACTCTGCAGCAGACGGTGCCCCTCCTCCAGATGGATTGACTACCTCTAACCCCTCTGTCCTCCAGGTGTCTACTCTGCAGCAGTCAGTGACCCTCCTCCAGATGGATCAGACTACCCTCCCTAACCCCTCTGTCCTCCAGGTGTCTACTCTGCAGCAGACGGTGCCCCTCCTCCAGATTGATAAAGACTACCTCTAACCCGTCCTCCAGGTGTCTGCAGCAGACGGTGACCCTCCTCCAGAAGGATAGACTACCTCCCTAACCCCTCTGTGTTCCAGGTGTCTACTCTGCAGCAGACAGTGACCCCTCCTCCAGGTCAGGATAGACTCCCTAACCCCTCTGTGTTCCAGGTGTCTACTCTACAGCAGACGGTGCCCTCCTCCAGATGGATTGAGGTCAGTACCTCTAACCCCTAACCCTTCCTCGAGGTCTACCCTCAGCAGACGGTGACCCTCCTAGGTCAGTACCCTCCCTAACCCTCTGTTCTCCAGGTGTCCAGGGAGGAGCAGACAGTGACCCTCCTCCAGATGGATTGACTACCTCTAACCCCTCTGTCCTCCAGGTGTCTACTCTGCAGCAGTCGGTGACCCTTCTAGATGGATAGTACTACCTCCCTAACCCCTCTGTTCACCAGGTGTCTACTCTCCCAGTTCAGGTCAGACCCTCCCCTCCCTGGATCTAGAGGTCAGTACCCCTCCCTAACCCCCTCTGTCCTCCAGGGTCTACTCTGCAGCAGACGGTCCCTAACCCTCCTAGGTCAGATACCCCTCCCTAACCCTCCCTCCAGGTGTCACAAATAACCCTTCTAGGTCAGTACGGTCCCCCCCTCTGGATTGACTACCTCTAACCCTTCTAGGTCACTCTGCCTAACCCTTCTAGGTCAGTACCCCTCCCCAGATGGATACCCATGGTCAGTACCCTCCCTAACCCTTCTAGGTCAGTACCCTCCCTAACCCTTCTAGGCCAGACCCAGCTAACCCTTCTAGGTCCAGGGAGGAGGTCTACCCTCCCCTAACCCTTCTAGGTCAGTACCCCTCCCTAACCCTTCTAGGTCAGTACTCCTCCCTAACCCTTCTAGGTCAGTACCCTCCCTAACCCTTCTAGGTCAGTACCCTCCCTAACCCTTCTAGGTCAGTACTCCTTCCCAGTACTAACCCTTCTAGGTCAGTACTCCTCCCTAACCCTTCTAGGTCAGTACTCCTCCTAACCCTTCTAGGTCAGTACCCCTCCCTAACCCTTCTAGGTCAGTACTCCTCCCTAACCCTTCTAGGTCAGTACTCCTCCCTAACCCTTCTAGGTCAGTACTCCTCCCTAACCCTTCTAGGTCAGTACCCCTCCCTAACCCTTCTAGGTCAGTACCCCTCCCTAACCCTTCTAGGTCAGTACTCCTCCCTAACCCTTCTAGGTCAGTACTCCCTCCCTAACCCTTCTAGGTCAGTACCCCTCCCTAACCCTTCTAGGTCAGTACTCCTCCCTAACCCTTCTAGGTCAGTACCCCTCCCTAACCCTTCTAGGTCAGTACTCCTCCCTAACCCTTCTAGGTCAGTACTCCTCCCTAACCCTTCTAGGTCAGTACTCCTCCCTAACCCTTCTAGGTCAGTACCCCTCCCTAACCCTTCTAGGTCAGTACCCCTCCCCAACCCTAACCCAGAGGGCCATGGAGGAGGTCTAAGATAAATATATAGCTTCCAGGTGGGTACCCGTCAAGAGGTCTCCATCGCCACCTAAAACTGGGCAGTGTGATTGCAGTACAGACCACCTGGAACGCCCCCTAAGGGCTGGACAGAGCCTGCCAGCCCTTTGGGTGCGTTCCTCCTCAGGTGTGTGTATTGCAGTCTCCTGTCCTGATAATCAGCCTGCCCGGAGAAGTGTTTTACCTTCTTAGGAAGCTTCTTGATGATACATTACATGACCAAAAATATGTGGACACCTGCACGTCCAACATCTCATTCCAAGATCATGGGCTTTAATATGGAGTTGGACCCCCCTTTGCTGCTATAACAGCCTCCACTCTTCAGGGAAGTCATTAATATGGAGTTGGACCCCCCTTTGCTGCTATAACAACCTCCACTCTTCTGGGAAGGCATTAATATGGAGTTGGTCCCCCCTTTGCTGCTATAACAGCCTCCACTCTTCTGGGAAGGCATTAATATGGAGTTGGACCCCCTTTGCTGCTATAACAGCCTCCACTCTTCTGGGAAGGCATTAATATGGAGTTGGACCCCCTCTTCTGCTGCTATAACAGCCTCCACTCTTCTGGGAAGTCATTAATATGGAGTTGGACCCCCCTGCTGCTGCTATAACAGCCTCCACTCTTCTGGGAAGTCATTAATATGGAGTTGGACCCCTTTTGCTGCTATAACAGCCTCCACTCTTCTGGGAAGGCTTTAATATGGAGTTGGACCCCCTTTGCTGCTATAACAGCCTCCACTCTTCTGGGAAGTCATTAATATGGAGTTGGTCCCCCCTATAACAGCCTCCACTCTTCTGGGAAGGCTTTAATATGGAGTTAGACCCCCTTTGCTGCTATAACAGCCTCCACTCTTCTGGGAAGGCTTTAATATGTTGTTGGACCCCCCTTTGCTGCTATAACAACCTCCACTCTTCTGGGAAGGCATTAATATGGAGTTGGACCCCCTTTGCTGCTATAACAGCCTCCACTCTTCTGGGAAGGCATTAATATGGAGTTGGACCCCCTTTGCTGCTATAACAGCCTCCACTCTTCTGGGAAGTCATTAATATGGAGTTGGTCCCCCCTTTGCTGCTATAACAGCCTCCACTCTTCTGGGAAGGCATTAATATGGAGTTGGACCCCCTTTGCTGCTATAACAGCCTCCACTCTTCTGGGAAGTCATTAATATGGAGTTGGACCCCCCTTTGCTGCTATAACAGCCTCCACTCTTCTGGGAAGTCATTAATATGGAGTTGTTGGCTACCCCCACTTTGCTGCTATAACAGCCTCCACTCTTCTGGGAAGTCATGAATATGGAGTTGGACCCCTCCTTTGCTGCTATAACAGCCTCCACTCTTCTGGGAAGGCATTAATATGGAGTTGGACCCCCCTTTGCTGCTATAACAGCCTCCACTCTTCTGGGAAGGCTTTAATATGGAGTTGGACCCCCCTTTGCTGCTATAACAGCCTCCACTCTTCTGGGAAGGCATTAATATGGAGTTGGAACTCTGTCGTGAGTTCTGGAACTTTCCACTTCACAATAGAGGCAATTACAGTTGACCCGGGGCAGAAATGTGACAAACTGACTTGTTGGAAAGGTGGCATTCTATGACGGTGCCACGTTGAAAGTCACTGAGCTCTTCAGTAAGGCAATTCTACTGCCAATGTTTGTCTATGGAGATTGCATGGCTGCGTGCTCGATTTTATACACCTGTCAACAATGGTTGTGGCTGAAATAGCCAAATTCATTAATTTGATGGGGTGTCCACATACTTTTGTATATATTGTACCAGTCAAAAGTTTGGACACACCTAATTCATTCAAGGGTTTTTCTTTATTTTTACTATTTTCTACATTGTAGAATAATAGTGAAGACATCAAAACTATGAAATAACACATATGGAATCATGTAGTAACCAAAATAGTGTTAAACAAATTAAAATACTTTTTATATTTTAGTTTCTTCCACGTAGCCACCCTTTTCTTTGATGACACCTTTGCACACTCTTGGCATTCTCTCAACCAGCTTCACCTGGAATGCTTTTCCAACAGTCTTAAAGGAGTTCCCACATATGCTGAGCACTTGTTCGCTGCTTTTATTTCACTCTGCAGTCCAACTCATCCCAAACCATCTCAACTGGGTTGAGGTCGGGGGATTGTGGAGGCCAGGTCATCTGATGCAGCACTCCATCACTCTCCTTCTTGGTCAAATAGCCCTTATACAGCCTGGAGGTGTGTTGGGTCATTGTCCTGTTGAAAAACAAATGATAGTCCCACTAAGAGCAAACCAGATGGGTTGATGTATCATAGCAGAATGCTGTGGTAGCCATGCTGATTAAATATGCCTTGAATTCTAAATAAACCACTGACAGTATCACTAGCAAAGCACCATCACACCATAACACCTCCTCCTCCATGCTTCACGGTGGGAACCACACATGCAGAGATCATTCGTTCAACTACTCTACATCTCTCGAAGACACAGCGCTTGGAACCAAAAATCTCATATTTGGACTCCTCAGACCGAAGGACATGTTTCCACCAGTCTAATGTCCATTGCTCATGTTTCTTGGTACAAGCAAGTCTCTTCTTCTTATCGGTGTCTTTTAGTAGTGGCTTATTTGCAGCAATTCGACCATGAAGGTCTGATTCACGCAGTCTCCTCTGAACAGTGAAGCAGTGAAGCATTTATTTGGGCTGCAATTTCTGAGGCTGGTAACTCTAATGAACTTATATCCTCAGCAGCAGAGGGAACTCTAATGAACTTATCCTCTGCAGCAGAGGTAACTCTAATGAACTTATCCTCAGCAGCAGAGGGAACTCTAATGAACTTATCCTCTGCAGCAGAGGGAACTCTAATGAACTTATCCTCTGCAGCAGAGGGAACTCTAATGAACTTATCCTCAGCAGCAGAGGGAACTCTAATGAACTTATCCTCTGCAGCAGAGGGAACTCTAATGAACTTATCCTCAGCAGCAGAGGGAACTCTAATGAACTTATCCTCTGCAGCAGAGGGAACTCTAATGAACTTATCCTCAGCAGCAGAGGGAACTCTAATGAACTTACCCTCAGCAGCAGAGGAAACTCTGGGTCTTCCTTTCCTGTGGCGGTTCTCATGAGAGCCAGTTTCATCATAGCGCTTGATGGTTTTTGCGACTGCACTTGAAGAAACTGTCAAAGTACTTGAAATGTTCCGTATTGACTGACCTTCATGTCTTAAAGTAATGATGGACTCTCATTTCTCTTTGCTTATTTGAGCTGTTCTTGCCATAATATGGACTTGGTCTTTTACCAAATAGGGATATCTTCTGTATACCACCCCTACCTGGTCACAACACATCTGATTGGCTCAAACGCATTAAGAAGGAAAGAAATTCCACAATTTAACAAAGCACACCTGTTAATTAAAATGCATTCCAGGTGATTACCTCATTAAGCTGGTTGAGAGAATGCCAAGAGTGTGCAAAGCTGTCATCAAGGCAAAGGATGGCTACAATCAGGTATAATATAATGTTTTTTCCACAGAGACCACTACAAGACAGAGTACGAGAATAAACTTGCTGAGGAGCTGGAGAACATTCGTCTGAAGACCAGCCAGGAGATCGACAGCCTGCAGAGGACCTCAAAGGAGATGTACGAGAGAGAGAACAGGTGAGATTATAGAGATGTATGAGAGAGAGAACAGGTGAGATTATAGAGATGTACCAGAGAGAGAACAGGTGAGATTATAGAGATGTACCAGAGAGAGAGAACAGGTGAGATTATAGAGATGTACCAGAGAGAGAGAGAACAGGTGAGATTATAGAGATGTACCAGAGAGAGAGAGAGAATAGGTGAGATTATAGAGATGTACCAGAGAGAGAGAGAGAAAAGGTGAGATTATAGAGATGTACTAGAGAGAGAACAGGTGAGATTATAGAGATGGACCAGAGAGAGAACAGGTGAGATTATAGAGATGTACCAGAGAGAGAACAGGTGAGATTATAGAGATGTACCAGAGAGAGAGAGAGAGAACAGGTGAGATTATAGAGATGGACCAGAGAGAGAACAGGTGAGATTATAGAGATGTACCAGAGAGAGAACAGGTGAGATTATAGAGATGTACCAGAGAGAGAGAGAGAGAGAACAGGTGAGATTATAGAGATGGACCAGAGAGAGAACAGGTGAGATTATAGAGATGGACCAGAGAGAGAACAGGTGAGATTATAGAGATGTACCAGAGAGAGAGACAGGTGAGATTATAGAGATGTACCAGAGAGAGAGAGAGAGAGAACAGGTGAGATTATAGAGATGGACCAGAGAGAGAACAGGTGAGATTATAGAGATGTACCAGAGAGAGAACAGGTGAGATTATAGAGATGTACCAGAGAGAGAGAGAACAGGTGAGATTATAGAGATGTACCAGAGAGAGAATAGGTGAGATTATAGAGATGTACCAGAGAGAGAACAGGTGAGATTATAGAGATGAACCAGAGATAGAGAAGAACAGGTGAGATTATAGAGATGGACCAGAGAGAGAGAGAGAGAACAGGTGAGATTATAGAGATGGACCAGAGAGAGAACAGGTGAGATTATAGAGATGTACCAGAGAGAGAGAGAGAGA
Source organism: Oncorhynchus tshawytscha (assembly GCF_018296145.1). Lineage (NCBI taxonomy): Eukaryota > Metazoa > Chordata > Actinopteri > Salmoniformes > Salmonidae > Oncorhynchus > Oncorhynchus tshawytscha. Next base: position 10,120 of record NW_024608695.1, on the reverse strand, counting down.
GAGAGAACAGGTGAGATTATAGAGATGGACCAGAGAGAGAACAGGTGAGATTATAGAGATGTACCAGAGAGAGAGAGAACAGGTGAGATTATAGAGATGTACCAGAGAGAGAACAGGTGAGATTATAGAGATGTACCAGAGAGAGAACAGGTGAGATTATAGAGATGTACCAGAGAGAGAGAGAACAGGTGAGATTATAGAGATGGACCAGAGAGAGAGAGAGAACAGGTGAGATTATAGAGATGTACCAGAGAGATGAGAGAGAACAGGTGAGATTATAGAGATGGACCAGAGAGAGAAACAGGTGAGATTATAGAGATGGACCAGAGAGAGAACAGGTGAGATTATAGAGATGTACCAGAGATGAGAGAGAATTATAGAGATGCAGGTGAGATTATAGAGATGTACCAGAGAGAGAACAGGTGAGATTATAGAGATGTACCAGGAGAGAGAGACAGGTGAGATTATAGAGATGTACCAGAGAGAGAACAGGTGAGATTATAGAGATGTACCAGAGAGAGAACAGGTGAGATTATAGAGATGAACCAGAGAGAGAACAGAGAGAGAACAGGTGAGATTATAGAGATGGACCAGAGAGAGAGAGAGAGGTGAGATTAGGTGAGATTATAGAGATGGACCAGAGAGAGAACAGGTGAGATTATAGAGATGTACCAGAGAGAGAACAGGTGAGAGAGAGAGAGAGAGACAGGTGAGATTATAGAGATGGACCAGAGAGAGAACAGGTGAGATTATAGAGATGTACCAGAGAGAGAACAGGTGAGATTATAGAGATGTACCAGAGAGAGAGAGAGAGAACAGAGAGACAGGTGAGATTATAGAGATGTACCAGAGAGAGAACAGGTGAGATTATAGAGATGTACCAGAGAGAGAACAGGTGAGATTATAGAGATGGACCAGAGAGCCAGAGAGAGACAGGTGAGATTATAGAGATGTACCAGAGATACCAGAGAGAGAACAGGTGAGATTATAGAGATGAACCAGAGATAGAGAGAGAACAGGTGAGATTATAGAGATGAAGACCAGAGATGAGATTATGGAGATGTACCAGAGAGAGAGAGAGAGAACAGGTGAGTTTATAGAGATGGACCAGAGAGAGAGAGCAGGTGAGATTAGAGAGAGAACAGGTGAGATTATAGAGATGTACCAGAGAGAGAACAGGTGAGATTATAGAGATGAACCAGAGATAGAGAGAGAGACAGGTGAGATTATAGAGATGAACCAGAGAGAGAGAGAACAGGTGAGATTATAGAGATGAACCAGAGATAGAGAGACAGGTGAGATTATAGAGATGAACCAGAGATAGAGAGAGAACAGGTGAGATTATAGAGATGGACCAGAGAGAGAGAGGTGAGATTACAGGATGAGATTAGAGATGGACCAGAGAGAGAACCAGAGAGAGAGAGACACAGAGAACAGGTGAGATTATAGAGATGTACCAGAGAGAGAGAGAGAGACAGGTGAGATTATAGAGATGTACCAGAGATAGAGAGAGAGGTGAGATTATAGAGATGTACCAGAGATGAGAGAGATGACCACAGGTGAGATTATAGAGATGAACCAGAGATAGAGAGAGAACAGGTGAGATTATAGAGATGGACCAGAGAGATTATAGAGAGAGAGAGAACAGGTGAGAAATAGAGATGGACCAGAGATAGAGATGGACCAGAGAGAGAACAGGTGAGATTATAGAGATGTACCAGAGAGAGCGAGAGAGAGAGAGAACAGGTGAGATTATAGAGATGGACCAGAGAGAGACACAGGTGAGATTATAGAGATGTACCAGAGAGAGAACAGGTGAGATTATAGAGAGGAACCAGAGAGAGAGAGAGAGAACAGGTGAGATTATAGAGATGTACCAGAGAGAGAGAGAGAGAGAGAGAACAGGTGAGATTATAGAGATGGACCAGAGAGAGAACAGGTGAGATTATAGAGATGTACCAGAGAGAGAGCGAGAGAGAGAGAACAGGTGAGATTATAGAGATGCCGCCCGTGTCCTCTAGAGGGGACTCTTTCACTGTGTTCTGAATACAGTACTGTACTTCACTCAGACCATGTATTCAGATATTCAACAAATTGTGTGATTCAGTGCCCCTAAAAATGCACCTTATTCCCTATTTAGTGCCCTTGTCGAAAGTAGTGCGCTATGCACCCTATTCGATAGTAGTGCTCTATGTACCCTATTCGATAGTGCACTACTTTTGACTAGGACCCATAGGTACCATTTGAGACAGTTTGATTGGGAGACTTTTTTTTTTTTCTACATGAAGTCGATTGTTTGTTAATTCTGCATGGTTTTAATTCTTTCTGCTTCTGTCTGTCCTCTAGGAACCTCCGTGAGACGCGGGACAACGCAGTGCTGGAGAAGGACAGAGCGACGACAGCAGAGAGAGAGACACAGGCCAGATACGACCAGCTACTAGAACAGTAAGAGAGAGAGACCAGATACGACCAGCTACTAGAACAGTAAGAGAGAGAGACACAGGCCAGATACGACCAGCTACTAGAACAGTAAGAGAGAGACCAGATACGACCAGCTACTAGAACAGTAAGAGAGAGAGACACAGGCCAGATACGACCAGCTACTAGAACAGTAAGAGAGAGAGACACAGGCCAGATACGACCAGCTACTAGAACAGTAAGAGACACAGGCCAGATACGACCAGCTACTAGAACAGTAAGAGAGAGAGACACAGGCCAGATACGACCAGCTACTAGAACAGTAAGAGAGAGAGACACAGGCCAGATACGACCAGCTACTAGAACAGTAAGAGAGAGAGACCAGATACGACCAGCTACTAGAACAGTAAGAGAGAGAGACACCAGATACTACCAGCTACTAGAACAGTAAGAGAGAGAGACACCAGATACTACCAGCTACTAGAACAGTAAGAGAGAGAGACACAGGCCAGATACGACCAGCTACTAGAACAGTAAGAGAGAGAGACACAGGCCAGATACGACCAGCTACTAGAACAGTAAGAGAGAGAGACACAGGCCAGATAGAACAGTACCAGCTACTAGAAGAACAGTAAGAGAGAGAGACACAGGCCAGATACGACCAGCTACTAGAACAGTAAGAGAGAGAGACACAGGCCAGATACGACCAGCTACTAGAACAGTAAGAGAGAGAGACACACACAGGCCAGATACGACCAGCTACTAGAACAGTAAACAGTAGAGACACAGGCCAGATACGACCAGCTACTAGAACAGTAAGAGAGAGAGACACAGGCCAGATACGACCAGCTACTAGAACAGTAAGAGAGAGAGACACAGGCCAGATACGACCAGCTACTAGAACAGTAAGAGAGAGAGACACAGGCCAGATACGACCAGCTACTAGAACAGTAAGAGAGAGAGACACAGGCCAGATACGACCAGCTACTAGAACAGTAAGAGAGAGAGACACAGGCCAGATACGACCAGCTACTAGAACAGTAAGAGACACAGGCCAGATACGACCAGCTTCTAGAACAGTAAGAGAGAGAGACCAGCTACTAGAACAGTAAGACTACCAGCTACTAGAACAGTAAGAGAGAGAGACACAGGCCAGATACGACCAGCTACTAGAACAGTAAGAGAGAGAGACACAGGCCAGATACGACCAGCTACTAGAACAGTAAGAGAGAGAGACACAGGCCAGATACGACCAGCTACTAGAACAGTAAGAGAGAGAGACACAGGCCAGATACGACCAGCTACTAGAACAGTAAGAGAGAGAGACACAGGCCAGATACGACCAGCTACTAGAACAGTAAGAGACACAGGCCAGATACTACCAGCAGATTCAGTTTAGCCTTTTTCGACTAAAACGACTAAGTTCATGTTGAAGGGGGTGGATGGTCTGGGACAGCACTCTCTGAGACACTTGATACATACAGGCCCTGGTCTATATATATATATACAGAATAAGAATATAAACACAACATGCTGCCATTTCAAAGATTTTACTGAGTGACAGTTCATATAAGGACATCAGTCATTTGTAATAAATGTATTAGGCCCTCATCTATGGATTTCACATGTCTGGGAGGAGAGATATGCTCAATGAGTGAGTAGACATATGCTCAATGAGTGAGTAGAGATATGCTCAATGAGTGACATGACTGGGAGGAGAGATATGCTCAATGAGTACATGACTGGGAGGAGAGATATGCTCAATGAGTTGACATGACTGGGAGGAGAGATATGCTCAATGAGTTGACATGTCTGGGAGGAGAGATATGCTCAATGAGTGACATGACTGGGAGGAGAGATATGCTCAATGAGTTGACATGTCTGGGAGTAGAGATATGCTCAATGAGTGACATGTCTGGGAGAGATATGCTCAATGAGTGAGTAGAGATATGCTCAATGAGTTGACATGTCTGGGAGGAGAGATATGCTCAATGAGTGAGTAGAGATATGCTCAATGAGTTGACATGACTGGGAGGAGAGATATGCTCAATGAGTTGACATGTCTGGGAGGAGAGATATGCTCAATGAGTTGACATGTCTGGGAGGAGAGATATGCTCAATGAGTGACATGACTGGGAGTAGAGATATGCTCAATGAGTGAGTAGAGATATGCTCAATGAGTGACATGACTAGTGAGTAGAGATATGCTCAATGAGTGACATGACTGGGAGTAGAGATATGCTCAATGAGTGACATGACTGGGAGGAGAGATATGCTCAATGAGTGAGTAGAGATATGCTCAATGAGTGAGTAGAGATATGCTCAATGAGTGACATGACTGGGAGGAGAGATATGCTCAATGAGTGACATGTCTGGGAGGAGAGATATGCTCAATGAGTGAGTAGAGATATGCTCAATGAGTGAGACTGGGAGAGATATGCTCAATGAGTGACATGACTGGGAGGAGAGATATGCTCAATGAGTGACATGACTAGTGAGTAGAGATAAGATCAATGAGTTGACATGACTTCTGAGAATTTTATATAAATCCTTGCGACACGTGCCTTATCATGTTGAGACATGAGGTGATTGCGGCGGATGAATGGCACGACAACGGGGCCTCAGGATCTCGCCACGGTATCTCTCTGTGCATTCAAATTGACACCTATAAAATAATCCAGTGTTCGTTGTCCGTAGCTCATGCCTGCCCATCACCATAACCCCACCGCCACCACGGGGCGCTCTGTTCACAACGTCAGCAAGTTGCTCGCCCACACCAAGCCATTCACGTGGTCTGCAGTTGTGAGGCCGGTTTGACGTACTTCCAAATTCTCTAAAATTACGTTGGCGGCAGCTTGTGGTAGAGAAATTAACATGAAATCCTCTGGCAACAGCTCTGGTGAACATTCCTGCAGTCAGCATGCTAAGTGCACACTTCCTCAAAACCACTGTCATCTGTGGGCGTTGTGTTGTGTGACGACGACAGCTGCACATTTTAAAGTGGCCTTTTATTTTCCCCCAGCACAAGGTGCACCTGTGTAACGATCATGCTGTTTTAATCAGCGTCTTGATAGGCCACACCTGTCAGGTGGATGGATTATCTTGGCAAAGGAGGAATGCTCACTAACAGGGATATAAACAAATTTGTGCACAACATTTTGAGAGAATTAAGCTTTTTGTGCGTCTGGAACATTTCTGGGATCTTTTATTTCAGCTCATGAAAACATGAGAACAACACTGAATACAACAGGTGTAGTAGACCTCACAGTGAAATGCTGAATACAACAGGTGTAGTAGACCTTACAGTGAAATGCTGAATACAACAGGTGTAGTGGACCTCACAGTGAAATGCTGAATACAACAGGTGTAGGTAGACCTTACAGTGAAATGCTGAATACAACAGGTGTAGTAGACCTTACAGTGAAATGCTGAATACAACAGGTGTAGTAGACCTTTTTACAGTGAAATGCCACACCAGGTGTCAGGACCTGAAATGCTGATACAACAGGTGTAGGACCTCAGTGAAATGATGAATACAACAGGTGTAGTAGACCTTACAGTGAAATGCTGAATACAACAGGTGTAGTAGACCTTACAGTGAAATGCTGAATACAACAGGTGTAGTGGACCTCACAGTGAAATGCTGAATACAACAGGTGTAGTAGACCTTACAGTGAAATGCTGAATACAACAGGTGTAGTAGACCTTACAGTGAAATGCTGAATACAACAGGTATAGTAGACCTTACAGTGAAATGCTGAATACAACAGGTGTAGTAGACCTTACAGTGAAATGCTGAATACAACAGGTGTAGTAGACCTCACAGTGAAATGCTGAATACAACAGGTGTAGTAGACCTTACAGTGAAATGCTGAATACAACAGGTGTAGTAGAATACAATACAGGTGTAGTAGACCTCACAGTGAAATGCTGAATACAACAGGTGTAGTAGACCTTACAGTGAAATGCTGAATACAACAGGTGTAGTAGACCTCACAGTGAAATGCTGAATACAACAGGTGTAGTAGACCTTACAGTGAAATGCTGAATACAACAGGTGTAGTAGACCTTACAGTGAAATGCTGAATACAACAGGTGTAGTAGACCTTACAGTGAAATGCTGAATACAACAGGTGTAGTAGACCTTACAGTGAAATGCTGAATACAACAGGTGTAGTAGACCTCACAGTACATACTTACAAGTCCTTAACCAACAATGCTGTTTCAAAAATATGAATATGAGTAAGAAATCCAAGTAACAAGTAGTTATGGCAGCAGGAACATAACAATAGCCAGACTATATACAGGCTGTACCGGTACATGTTTATATTTATATTAGGTTATATTTGAGTTCAGGTTAGTATAAGTTACTAAAGCTACTTTTATGATACCCTGTTAACATGTTTGTTCCTTCCTGAGGACATAACTTGGTAGCACTTCAAAGGTGTATCATTCTGTACGTAATAACTTGTCTAACTGGATTCCACTGAGATGTCTGTCTCGACATCATGGGTGTCATGATTATCATCTTGACCTTTACATGTTGGGGAGAACACCTGGTTGTGTTGTGCTTTCTCTGACTGGTTGGCTGGCTGGCTGACTGGCTGGTTGACTGACTGACTGACTGGTTGACTGACTGACTGGTTGACTGACTGGCTGGTTGACTGACTGGCTGGTTGACTGACTGGCTGGTTGACTGACTGACTGGTTGACTGACTGGCTGGTTGACTGACTGACTGGCTGGTTGACTGACTGGCTAGTTGACTGACTGACTGGCTGGTTGACTGGCTAGTTGACTGACTGGCTGGCTGGCTGACTGGCTGGTTGACTGACTGGTTGACTGGCTGGCTGACTTGTTGACTGGCTGGTTGATTGGCTGGTTGATTGGCTGGCTGACTGGCTGGTTGATTGGCTGGTTGCCTGACTGGTTGCCTGACTGGTTGCCTGACTGGTTGACTGGCTGACTGGCTGCCTGACTGAGTGGTTAATGATGTTTACGTAAAGGGTGTTCATATGGAAGTACAGTCAGTCAGGGGTCAGTCAGTTTCACAATGTTCGGTAACATCTTTGGGTTTTGGCTCAGTTTTTTTAGATGTTTTTAACCCTAAGCTGTCAGTGTGTCTTTGACAGGGTCAGGCCTGCAATATATAGATGTTGTTTGAAGGTTTCCCCAGTACTTTAGAGGTCTCTACAATTATATAGATGTTGTTTGTTGGTTTCTCCAGTACTTTAGAGGTCTCTACAATATATAGATGTTGTTTGTTGGTTTCCCCAGTACTTTAGAGGTCTCTACAATATATAGATGTTGTTTGTTGGTTTCTCCAGTACTTTAGAGGTCTCTACAATATATAGATGTTGTTTGTTGGTTTCTCCAGTACTTTAGAGGTCTCTACAATATATAGATGTTGTTTGTTGGTTTCTCCAGTACTTTAGAGGTCTCTACAATATATAGATGTTGTTTGATGGTTTCTCCAGTGTAATATCCCAGTACTTTAGAGGTCTCTACAATATATAGATGTTGTTTGTTGGTTTCTCCAGTACTTTAGAGGTCTCTACAATATATAGATGTTGTTTGTTGGTTTCTCCAGTACTTTAGAGGTCTCTACAATATATAGATGTTGTTTGATGGTTTCTCCAGTGTAATATCCCAGTACTTTAGAGGTCTCTACAATATATAGATGTTGTTTGTTGGTTTCTCCAGTACTTTAGAGGTCTCTACAATATATAGATGTTGTTTGATGGTTTCCCCAGTGTAATATCCCAGTACTTAAAAAAATATATATATATATATTTCACCTTTATTTAACCAGGTTGGCAAGTTGAGAACAAGTTCTCATTTGCAACTGCGACCTGGCCAAGATAAAGCAAAGCAGTTCGACACAAACAACAACACAGAGTTACACATGGAGTAAAACAAACATACAGTCAATAATACAGTATAAACAAGTCTATATACAATGTGAGCAAATGAGGTGAGAAGGGAGGTAAAGGCAAAAAAAAGGCCATGGTGGCAAAGTAAATACAATATAGCAAGTAAAACACTGGAATGGTAGTTTTGCAGTGGAAGAATGTGCAAAGTAGAGATAGAAATAATGGGGTGCAAAGGAGCAAAATAAATACATAACTACCGTAGGGGAAGAGGTTGTTGTTTGGGCTAAATTATAGATGGGCTATGTACAGGTGCAGTGATCTGTGAGCTGCTTTGACAGCTGGTGCTTAAAGCTAGTGAGGGAGATATGAGTCTCCAGCTCCAGTGATTTTTGCAATTCGTTCCAGTCAGTTTGTTCCAGTCATTGACAGCAGAGAACTGGGAGGAGAGGCGGCCAAAGGAGGAATTGGCGTTGGGGGTGACCAGTGAAATATACCTGCTGGAGCGCGTGCTACGAGTGGGTGCTGCTATGGTGACCAGTGAGCTGAGATAAGGCGGGGCTTTACCTAGCAGAGGCTTGTAGATAACCTGTAGCCGGTGGGTTTGGCGACGAGTATGAAGCGAGGGCCAACCAACAAGAGCGTACAGGTCGCAATGGTGGGTAGTATATGGGACTTTGGTGACAAAACGGATGGCACTGTGATAGACTGCATCCAATTTGTTGAGTGGAGTGTTGGAGGCTATTTTATAGATGACATCGGCGAAGTCGAGGATCGGTAGGATGGTCAGTTTTACGAGGGTATGTTTGGCAGCATGAGTGAAGGATGCTTTGTTGCGATATAGGATGCCGATTCTAGATTTAATTTTGGATTGGAGATGCTTAATGTGAGTCTGGAAGGAGAGTTTACAGTCTAACCAGACACCCAGGTATTTGCAGTGGTCCACATATTCTAAGTCAGAACCGTCCAGAGTGGTGATGCTGGATGGGCGAGCAGGTGAGGGCTGTGATTGGTTGAACAGCATGCATTTAGTTTTACTTGCGTTTAAGAGCAGTGGATTTATCGGTGGTGACAGTGTTCAGAGGTCTCCTGAAACTGCTCCAGTCACATTTCATCCCTGTAGCCTGGGGGAGCTCCTCGTACAACGGTCCTCTTCCTGTTGACATCATGTGTCCACATAGTGACCCACGAATAATGATATATACATTCTGTCTTCTCTACATGTCAAGCTGCCGTTGATAGACGTTGACAAGGATGGGTGTCATAGTAACAGTAATGGTCAGTGTGATGGGTGTCACGGTAACTATGGACGTCACGGTAACAGTAATGGTCAGTGTTCAAATCCCAATGTTTTATTAGACTTTTTGAGTGTGAAGACCCCCACCCCCCGTGTAGATCAATGACATATTTCTCCCTGGTTGTTGTAGATCCTAATGGGAGTATTTAGGTCCCAGCTACTGTATCTCAGGCCTGGTTTCCCTAGTCCTCCTCCCCAGCAGAGCAGTAGTGATCTCAGAGGGATGTAGGGCTGTCACTGAGCTAGTCCCAGTGCTGCGTGCCACACATTCCTCCGCACATTCCTGTAGGTCCTGTACAGCAGCTGGCCATCCCCTGTTGTTCTGCTGGGGGCATGGAGCTCCCAGTCGCTTCAACCACCCCCCACGGCTCCCATTCACCCAGGCAGCAGGCACTTGTTGTGGGGCCAACAACGACAGATGCTGCTCCAGCAGCCCAGCCCCCCAATCACACGATGTATCCCGCTATTCTGGGATGAGGAAAGAAAAGGACATGTTTGATATCTGTGGCGTCAACACATTTCTGTACATGCTGTCAC